>NW_027330792.1:0-55118 GCF_022965805.1 Primulina eburnea
AATGACAATAATCAATACAATGTATCAATGTATAATCCCATTTCAAAATCTGTCTGGTCAATATCTGAATAAACTAAAATCTGATTCATATCAACCATATCACAAGATAACAGAAACCAATACTGAATCTGATCAATCTGTACCAACTGATGTTTCGACGGCATAACAATACTGTCTCGATAACCCCGTCAGTCTAAACATCACAAATATAATACCAGACTTCGAAATCAATACTGATACAAATGATAATCTCAATAACAATACGAATCTGATATAAAATCTCAATCAAATCAATTCTGAAAATCATAACAAATACATAAACAATCTGTTCTTCAATCTGACTTCAATCATACGATGTCTACAGTAGCAGAAACACCATATCTGAATCATATTCAATTCTAACAACATCATAAATTCAAATTTTGTCTAAACGTAATGAAACTTACGTCCAGTTGTAGCCTGCGTTGATATGAACACAGTACCGTACTCGGATTTAAAATCAGACGGACGGATTGTTCACAATCACGATCCCAAGCTTCACGAATAAATTTCCCAAAGTTTCTTTCGTTTCTTTCTTTTCATTATTCTGAATTGCTTGCGTATATATATATATACACGATACATGCATGCAAGAAAGTGGCACACTCTACACATACCACGTCTCGCGCATATGCGCGGCCACTACTCGCGCATATGCGCGATACCTACTGTCTCGGCGAAAATGCTACTCGCGCATATGCGCCATTAATTCCGCGCATATGCGCCACCCCTTCTAGCCCTCCCGCGCATATGCGCCACTGGTTCTGGCCTTGCCGCGCATGTGCGCGCATTATCTCGCGCATGTGCGCGCAAGCCTCGGCCAGCTCCGCGCATGTGCGCCAATCCGTACAGCGCATGTGCGCGGGGCTCTTTCTTGGCACACACATTTACACCTTTCTCATGTGTTCTAGTCCGATCCGTTCCGTCTATACTTATCGCGATTAATTCAATAAGTCATTTCAGATTACTCTCAGATTACGGTAATCGTATCCAAATCATTTCAGATTACTGTAATTAAATTCTCGGGCATTACATTAACTCTACACTCATCTGTGAAACCAAGGAATTCAAACACCATTTCTGTCTCCTCAAGCCAATTCTCACAATCTACTGACGTCTCAGTTCCTTTCAGAATCGGCGGTTGAAACGACTAAAATCTCTTCATCTGCGTTTCTATCGGAGTCTCTGATACATCTATCTGTTCAGTCGAAGTACTGCCCCTTTCTGGAATTCTCCTAGGCGGTATATCTGAATATCAAACAGATTAGTACGCAATCTATACAATCTATCTTAGCCCTCTTCTGAACATATACCTCTGATCTGGAATCGATTCTGATTCAGGCTTGGTATTTACATGCTGAAATCAATTCAGATATAATACAACATGTACTAGGGAAAGCGATAAACCATGCTAGCACACATCATGTAAGTCAACATTGACATAAATCTCATGCTAGCAATCACATGCAAGGAAGAAAATTCAATCTACCCCGCTCATTCCCTTCTAACTCAATCTATAAATTCTATCAGTTCTGACTATCTCAGTCTAAAGGATCTATAGCTCTGATACCACCTGTTGTGGGGACCCGGACGCTAATCATTTTCTTAATCATCTTTGGGATTCAATTATCAATTCTGATAAATAGGATCTAAAAATTTTTCTTTTTGAAATATAAATGCGGAAGGTAATGGAATCTAACAATATACATCTCTGTATAAAAACAACTACATTTCGGTATAAAAGTACAATACTGTACAATTTAAGTCTAAGGTTCAGTTACTAAATTCAAGTAATAAACCAAGTCTGCTACAAGTCCGGAATCACCACGCTAACTCGTCTTCTCTTATCATCCTCATGACCCTGAACCAGCCCCACCTGTTGTCATGCACACATACAAAACAAGACAACAGCCGGATAACTCCGGTGAGAATAAATCCCAGTATAAAACATGGTAAGCATGCATATAAATAATCTTAATCATAAAACATGCTATCATTAACATATTCAACAATAATAGATTTCATAATCTATGAAATCTACTCAAAATAAGCATGCAACTCAATTCAGATAAACATGCAATTTAAATCAAATCATATAAACATGCTATCATACTGAAAGCAATAAACATGGGTTTCATAGTCTATGAAACCACGTCTCTAAACACATGCAGTTCTAGTCAAATCATATCTAGACTCGACTCAACCATAACTCTAGGGATCCCGGTGTGAATAAGACGTCACTGTCTGTCACCTACCCTCCCAATCGGGGTGACGTACGTCTTATTCCTAGAATTCGGTCATATCTGTATCGAATAATCTACAATAGGAGGGTATCTGCTCCTATGTAACGATACACCGAACGTCTAGAAGTCTGACTGTCTGTCAAACTTTCTTATCTCAAATGCAATGTATAACAATCTGTAAACAAAGCATGTTCATTTCAAAAGATTTGAATATAAAGTCTATAAACAAATCATAATCATTTCAGAAGATAAACAATAATCAAGTATGTGATTTTATTGGGAAACTCAAATGAGATCTGATTTGAGTTATATCTTCCCAGATATCACATGAATTATACCTTTGTCGTCCCGGTCTGACGAAGACGATGTCCTGTATTCAACTCTGTCCATATCCCTCTGAAAAGACAATATCGAATACGCTGTATCAGTAAATAACTCAATACATAATCTGTTCTGATCAATACTCAATTCCGTACAAAATCTGATCAATATCTGAACACTATCCAATCTGACGAATCAATGATATCACAATATAATCGAATTCATATCTGAATCTGAACAATCTAATTTAACTGATGTTTCGACGGCATAACAATACTGTCTCGATAACCCCGTCAGTCTAAACATCACAGGTAATAATATCAAACTTCGTAATCAATAACAATATCAGTCATAATCTCAATAACAATACAAATCTGATATGAAATCTCAGTCAACTCAACTCTGAAATTCATAACAAATACAGAAACAATCTGTTCTTCAGTCTGACTTCGATTATACAATATTTACGGTAGCAGAAACGTCATATCTGATTCATATACAATTCTGACAACATCATAATTACAAAACATCTCAAAACGTAATAAAACTTACGTCCTTGTGTAGCTCGAGTCGAGAGGAGTTCGATACTGCGTTCGGATTCGAATTCTGATGCACGGATTCTTCGAAATCACAAATCTAAAAGGCGTAAGGATTTTCCTCTCCAACCTTCGACCCTTTTCTGAAATTCTGAGAGAACCACGTGTAACTATCATATATATACTGCATGCAACCGAATAAAACGTGGCATAGTTTTTCTTGTTGCACGTAAGACCGCGGGTGCGGTAACTCAATGAGCACGGGTGCGCCATGCTCTCGGCAGCACTATCCAAAATCAAGAGCATCGACCGCGGGTGCGGTCCTGGTTGCACCGCAGGTGCGGTGTTCTTAGCGCGGGTGCGCTGCGTCTAACACCGCGGGTGCGGTGTGGCTACGGAAATTGCACTTCATTTTCTTCACATGCACCGCGGGTGCGGTCGTGCTGGCACTGCGGGTGCAGTCTTGCAAACTTCTAAATTTCTAATTTTTTTTTTATCTTTGCAACACCTTATAATCTTGTCTTTTCTTCCCTCAATGCATGTCATGCATTCTCATATCTTCCGAGTCTCACGTTAACGAAGATTAATAATCTTGGTTTATCAATTCGATAATTCTCGGGCATTACACATAAAGTCTTCCAAAAGTAAATCAAGAATTTAACATCGCGACCAGAAACAATAGTCCTAGGCATGCCATGCAACCTAGCGACTTCTCTAAAGAACAAATCCGCAATGTTTGAAGCATCATCGGGTTTATGACAAGCTATATAATTTGCCATCTTAGAGAATCTATCCACAACAACAAAAATAGAATCTCTCCCCTTCTTAGTCCTAGGCAAACCCAAAATATAGTCCATGGAAATGTAAATCCAAGTTCTTCTTAAAAATAGCAAGCAAAAGTGTTCCCAAAGTTCTATTGACAACTTCAGTTTGTCCATCCGTTTGAGGATGACAAGTAGTAGAAAACAACAATTTTGTGCCTAGTTTAGCCCATAAAGTCTTCCAAAAGTAAATCAAGAATTTAACATCGCGACCAGAAACAATAGTCCTAGGCATGCCATGCAACCTAGCGACTTCTCTAAAGAACAAATCCGCAATGTTTGAAGCATCATCGGGTTTATGACAAGCTATATAATTTGCCATCTTAGAGAATCTATCCACAACAACAAAAATAGAATCTCTCCCCTTCTTAATCCTAGGCAAACCCAAAATATAGTCCATGGAAATGTAAATCCAAGTTCTTCTTAAGAATAGCACGCAAAAGTGTTCCCAAAGTTCTATTGACAACTTCAGTTTGTCCATCCGTTTGAGGATGACAAGTAGTAGAAAACAACAATTTTGTGCCAAGTTTATCCCATAAAGTGTTCCGAAAGTAACTCAAGAATTTAACATCGCGACCAGAAACAATAGTTCTAGGCAAGCCATGCAACCTAACGACTTCGCTAAAGAACAAATCCGCAATGTTTGAAGCATCATCGGTTTTATAACAAGCTATAAAATGTGCCATCTTAGAGAATCTATCCACAACAACAAAAATAGAATCCATCCCCTTCTTAGTCCTAGGAAACCCCAAAATAAAGTCCATAGAAATGTAAATCCAAGTTCTTCTTAAGAATAGCACGCAAAAGTGTTCCCAAAGTTCTATTGACAACTTCAGTTTGTCCATCCGTTTGAGGATGACAAGTAGTAGAAAACAACAATTTTGTGCCTAGTTTAGCCCATAAAGTCTTCCAAAAGTAAATCAAAAATTTAACATCGCGACCAGAAACAATAGTCCTAGGCATGCCATGCAACCTAGCGACTTCTCTAAAGAACAAATCCGCAATGTTTGAAGCATCATCGGGTTTATGACAAGCTATATAATTTGCCATCTTAGAGAATCTATCCACAACAACAAAAATAGAATCTCTCCCCTTCTTAGTCCTAGGCAACACCAAAATATAGTCCTTAGAAATGTCAATCCAAGTTCTTTTTAAGAATAGCACGCAAAAGTGTTCCCAAAGTTCTATTGACAACTTCAGTTTGTCCATCCGTTTGAGGATGACAAGTAGTAGAAAACAACAATTTTGTGCCAAGTTTAGCCCATAAATTATTCCAAAAGTAACTCAAGAATTTAACATCGCGACCAGAAACAATAGTCATAGGCATGCCATGCAACCTAACGACTTCTCTAAAGAACACATCCGCAATGTTTGAAGCATCATCGGTTTATGACAAGCTATAAAATGTGCCATCTTAGAGAATCTATCCACAACAACAAAAATAGGATCCCTCCCCTTCTTAGTCCTAGGCAGCCCTAAAATAAAGTCCATAGAAATGTCAATCCAAGTTCTTTTTAAGAATAGCACGCAAAACTGTTCCCAAAGTTCTATTAACAACTTCAGTTTGTCCATCCGTTTGAGGATGACAAGTAGTAGAAAACAACAATTTTGTGTCAAGTTTAGCCCATAAAGTCTTCCAAAAGTAACTCAAGAATTTAATATCGCGACCATAAACAATAGTCCTAGGCATGACATGCAACCTAGCGACTTCTCTAAATAAAAAATACGCGATGTTTGAAGCATCATCGGTTTTATGACAAGCTATAAATGTGTCATCTTAGAGAATCTATCCACAACAACAAAAATAGAATCCCTCCACTTTTAGTTCTAGGCAAGCCCAAAATAAAGTCCATTGAAATGTCAATCCAAGTTCTATTTAAGAATAGCACGCAAAAGTGTTCCCAAAGTTCTATTGACAACTTCAGTTTGTCCATCCGTTTGAGGATGACAAGTAGTAGAAAACAATAATTTTGTGCCAAGTTTAGCCCATAAAGTCTTCCAAAAGTAACTCAAGAATTTAACATCGCGACCAGAAACAATAGTCCTAGGCATGCCATGCAACCTAACGACTTCTCTTGTAAGGCTCGAGAATTACCAGTATTATCGATGTTAGATTTGTATAGATAAGAATGCATGAATTATGAGATTTTGAGCAGCAGGGCCGAAGCCACACTGCCCCTGCGGTGCTAGGACTACCGCACCCTGCGGTGTAGGTGACAGAAAGTTGAGGGAAATGTGCGAAGCAACACCGCACCCGCGGTGCTAGCAAGACCGCACCCGCGATGCTGAGACCGCACCCGCGGTCATGCAAGAGCCGCACCCGCGGTCATCGGAATTCAGAAAATAAAATGTTGCCGAAAGCACAGCGCACCCGCGCTCCTAAGTCACCGCACCCGCGGTGCTGCATGCAGAAATGCCACCCTTTCCTCTTGAGCTGACACATGGCATGGTATATATATGATTTGTGCTGATTCAGTTCTTCCCCATTTCAGTGAAAGCACCGAGAGCTATTTTCAAAGAAGGTGAGAGGTTTCCTTCATATTAGAATTGAAGTTTTGCAAGATTTAGCCATCCGATTTTAGATCCGACTTCGGTTTTGAACTCCTCCCATCAGTTGCTATTCAAGGATGTAAGTTTTATTACATTTCAGCATGTCTCGAAATATATGTCGTGGGGAAAGTCATATTTGAGTTAGAATATGTGTTCTTGATATGTTGAGCATGATTTATTCGTTACCGAATCGAAATTTGGAGACCATATGCTATTGTTTCGATTTCAGCATGTGTTATGGGAAGATTATGCAGATTGCAGTGTATGTATTGTTGTGTTGATGATATTGGGAGTTGATTTGGAATTAGCATGTTATTATTGAGTTATCGGTATCACGAGACTACGCCGTTATGCCGTTCAACTGTATTGAAATCAATTATTGTTTGTATATGAGTTGGTTGTGTTCTATATTGATAGAAGGTGCATCTATATTGCCATTTCAGATTTGAAGTGACAGGTTTGACATTTGATTCGAGATCTTGACAGACAGTGCGACAAGAAAGGTATAATTCATGTGGTCACGGGATTGCACAACTCGATTCAGATTTGATACGAGTTTCCCTAAATCACATACTAGATTGTTATTACATTTGATTATGTAATGCCTTGTTTATTGATTTATATTCGAGTCCTGAGATAGGAGATATTGGCAGACTTGCCAAAACTAGACGTTTCGGTGTATCGATGCATAGGAGCAGATTTGCTATATGTGCAGACCCTCGATACAGAGTTGACCGAAGTCTAGGAATAAGACGTACCGTTGCCCCGAGTGGTTGGGTAGGTGACAGACCGTCTTATTCATACGGGATCCCTAGATTAGAAATGAGTCGAGTCAAGATTTAAATGTTGAGTACAGATTTGTATTCTTCTACATGTTTAGATTTTCTCCCCCTCTTAGACGAGAGTTCGTCCTCGAACTCATAAGCAAGTAATCATGCATGTATATACAAAATTGTAAAGTCAAAACTAACAAAATACTTACATCAACTGAATAGCTCGGGATGCCTCTGTCTCATCTCAGACTCTGTCTCCCAAGTTGCTTCCTCGATGCCATGACGACTCCACTGAACCTTCACAAGCGGAATAGTCTTGGTTCTAAGTTGTTTCTCTTTCCGATCAAGAATCTGTATCGGTCTTTCAATATAGCTCATAGTATGGTCTAACTCGGTTTCGTCAGTGTGAATGACATGAGATTCATCTGGCATATATTTGCGCAACATCGACACGTGAAAAACATCGTGAATACCGGACAATGAAGGAGGAAGAGCAAGTCTGTAAGCTCGATCGCCAATCTTCTCAAGGATTTCATACGGACCGACGTATCTAGGAGACAACTTTCCTCGCTTGCCAAATCTGACAACGCCTCTGAAAGGTGAAATCTTCAGAAATACTCTGTCTCCCTGTTCAAATACTAACGGTCTGCGTCTGATATTGGCGTATTTCGCTTGCCTATCTTGTGCCGTCTTCATTAGCTTCTGAATGATCTTCACTTTCTCGGTCATCTCTCGAATCATATTAGGCCCCAACTCCGGTACCTCAGAAACATCATCCCAGTACAACGGAGATCGGCATTTCTTTCCATATAAAGCTTCGAACGGTGCCATCTCTATGCTAGTCTGATAGCTGTTGTTGTATGAAAACTCACACAACGGCAATGAATCTTGCCAACTAGTACCAAAGTCTAGTACTACAGCTCTCAGCATGTCCTCTAAAGTCTGGATAGTCCGCTCTGACTGTCCGTCTGTCTGGGGATGATAAGCAGTGCTCAGGTGTAAAGTCGTACCTAAAGCCTGCTGTAAGCTGTGCCAAAAGTGAGAAGTAAATCGTGGATCACGATCTGATACGATCGACTTCGGCACACCGTGCAATCTGACGACCTCTCTGACATATAACTCTGCCATCTGATCGTGTCGGTAGGTCATTCTGTACGGAATAAAGCAAGCTGATTTGGTCAATCTATCAATGATGACCCAAATCGAATCACAGCCCCGGGATGATCGAGGTAACTTCGTCACGAAATCCATGGAAATGTGGTCCCATTTCCATTCAGGAACAGACAAACTCTGAAGTAAACCTCCGGGCTTCTTCCTCTCTGCCTTCACCTGTTGGCAATTTAGGCATCTAGACACAAATTCTGCAATGTCTGTCTTCATTTGTTTCCACCAGAATTGTGTCTTCAAGTCATTGTACATCTTCCTGCCACCAGGATGAATGCTAAACCGGCTACAGTGTGCCTCTGACAGGATCTGTCGTCTCAAATCTGAAATCTCTGGCACAACTAAGCGGTTATTCACATACAGAACAGAATCTATAACCTGATACTCTGATATATGACCAGCTCTGACCATATCAATCGATCTCTGCACGCTCGGATCAGTTCTTTGTGCTTCTTTGATCCTCAAAATCAGATCTGACTCAATCTGAATCGCAGCAAGTCGTAACGGTCTACTCTCTGTATCAAATGTCAATCCAGACAAGCAACAATCTTTTACTAAATTCGATACACCTACAGTCGACAAGGAAAGAGCACATACCTTTCGACTCAAGGCGTCTGCCGCTGCATTCGACTTTCCTGGATGGTATTTGATCTCGCAATCAAAATCTTTCAGCAGATCAAGCCATCGTCGCTGCCTCATGTTCAACTCTGACTGAGAAAAGAGATATTTCAGGCTCTTATGATCGGAATAGATCTCAAATTTCTCGCCATACAGATAATGACGCCAGATCTTGAGTGCAAAAACAATCGCCGCCAATTTAAGATCATGAATCGGATAACGAGTCTCGTGCGGCTTCAGCTGTCTAGAGGCGTACGCTATCACGTGCCCTCGCTGCATAAGAACACACCCTAGCCCTCTGTGAGATGCATCACAATATACAACGAATTCACCTGTACCTGAAGGAATCGTCAAGACAGGCGCACTAGTCAGCCTCTTCTTCAACTCTACAAAACTGGCCTCACAATCCTCCGACCACACAAATGGCATGTTCTTCTGTGTCAACTGGGTAATCGGCTTCGCTATACTGGAGAAATCTCGGATAAAACGTCTATAATACCCGGCTAGACCCATGAAACTGCGTATCTCAGGCACAGAAGTCGGTCTCGGCCAACTGATAACAGCCTCAACTTTACTCGGATCTACCGCAATACCATCTCCAGATATAATATGCCCCAAGAAGACAACCTGTCGCAACCAGAATTCACACTTGGACAGTTTGGCATACAACTGATCTTTTCTTAAAGTCTTCAATACGATCCTCAGATGATCTGCATGCTCAGTCAAACTTTTCGAATACACCAAAATATCATCAATGAAAACAATAACAAACTCATCTAAATAGCTCTGAAAAATACGGTTCATCAAACTCATAAACACCGCAGGTGCATTCGTCAAACCGAAAGGCATAACAATAAACTCGTAATGCCCATACCTGGTTCGGAATGCAGTCTTCGGAATATCAACGTCTCTAACTCGGAGCTGATGATACCCTGATCTCAAATCGATCTTCGAGTATACAGAAGATCCCTGTAGCTGATCAAACAAGTCGTCGATGCGCGGCAAAGGATACTTGTTCTTCACCGTTGCCTTATTCAACTGCCTGTAATCAATACACAATCGCATCGAGCCATCTTTCTTTCCAACAAAAAGCACCGGAGCACCCCAAGGTGATACACCTGGGGGGTCTGATATATCCCTTGGACAGAAGATCTTCCAATTGTGCTTTCAACTCTTTCAGCTCTATCGGTGCCATCCTATACGGAGCTCTCGAAATAGGAACACTGCCTGGCACAAGATCGATGCTGAAATCAACCTCTCGAACTGGAGGCAACCCTGGAATCTTATCAGGAAAAACATCTGCAAACTCGCAAACCACTGGCAAATCTGCCAATGCTGGGCTCGACTTCAGTAGATCTACTGAATATACGAGAAAGCCCTCTGCTCCTCTCTGAAGCAATCTACTCATAGTCAGAGCAGATACTAAGGGAATCCGAGATCTGGAACCCTTGCCGTAGAATTTCCACTCATCTGTCTTGTCGGGTCTGAATCTGACAATCTTGTGGAAACAGTCTACAGTGGCCCTGTACTTGGTCAACATATCTATACCAACTATACAATCAAAATCAGCTAAGCCAAGTACTACACAATCAAGATCAATCTCATGCCCCTCAAACTGAAGCATACAGTGTCTAACAGTAGTCACAGATATCAAACCACTTCCCAACGGAGAAGCGATAGACACTACTGTCGACAACGACTCAACAGGCAATGAATGTCTTAATGCAAAATGTTCAGATATGAATGTATGAGATGCCCCTGTGTCTATCAACACATATGCAGGATAACCGCAAAGAAAACAGTTACCTGCAATGACGTCATCTGGCGCTTCCTGCGCCTGCTCCTCTGTCAGGGCAAAAACACGTGCCTGCTGTCGGGGAGGCTGACTCACCGTCTGACTACCTCCTGGTCTCTGCTGAGTCTGTGTGGAGGGTGGCTGGAAGGAGTGTACAGAAGATGCCTGTCTCTCCATCTGTGGCGCTGGTGCTGATGATCCGGTGCTCTGGAATCGTTGTGCACCTCTCTAGGGACAAACTCTAGCGAAGTGTCCCTGTTGCCTACAGATGTTGCAGCGTCCCAGAACTCCTTGACACTGCTCCGTCGCATGTCGCCCTCCGCACGAACCACAGTATGCGCCACTATAATCTGACCCCTGACCTCTCTGTCGAGATCCACTCGAACTCGATGAACTACTCCCAGATTTCTTAAACTGTTTGCCTTTAGCCTTCAGAAATTCCTTCTTGCCACTACCACTAGATCCACTATCGAAACGAGGAGGAGGTGGTGGAAATTGTACTGTAGTAGGCTGTGGCGGTCTCTGCCCCTGAACACCGTAGGAAGCCCCTCGCTGCCTTATCAAGCCAGCCTCTGCTCCCTTCGCTCGGTTCAGTGCCTCTGAAAAAGTACTAGGCCGGCCCGTGTTCACCAAGGTAAAGACATTGGGGTTCAACCCGTTGATGAACTGATCGGCCACTGCCTCGTCGTTCCCGGCCACATGCGGTGCAAATCGTAGCAATGCAGAAAATTTAGCAACATACTCCTCGATATTCCACTGTCCCTGCTTCAGATTCGCAAATTCAGCTCCTTTATCTTTTCGGTAGGAAACGGGGAAGAACCGCTGATAGAACTCATCCTTGAAGACTTTCCACGTAATGTCAATGCCTCGGTGCTCCAAGGCTCTCTTCGTAGTCAACCACCAGCTCTTGGCAACCTCCTGCATCTGATGCCCTATTAGTTTCACACGTCGCTCATCAGTATATGCCAAAGACTCAAATAAAATCTCGATATCATCGAGCCATCTCTCGCACTCTACTGCATTCTCTGTGCCCTTCAAGGTAGGCGGATGGAAAGACTGAAATCTCTTCAATAAGGTCTCCATCGGCGTAGCGGTGACATCCATCTGTGCACCTGATGTGCTACCCTGCTCTGGCTGTGGTATACGTCTAGGCGGCATAAATCTGATTATCACACTGATTAGTACA
This sequence comes from Primulina eburnea, assembly GCF_022965805.1. NCBI lineage: Eukaryota > Viridiplantae > Streptophyta > Magnoliopsida > Lamiales > Gesneriaceae > Primulina > Primulina eburnea. Next base: position 12,047 of record NW_027330792.1, read on the forward strand.
CAATTAATATCATCTGTCTCAGCCCTCCTCTGATCATAGACTCTGATCGAGAATCGGTTCTGATTCAGGCTTGAAATGCTGTAAATCAATTCAGATAATACAACACAACATATAATAGGAAAAGCAATAATCATGCTAGCATCTCAAAAGCAAGGAAAATGACTCGATCTACCCCACTCATTCTATTCTATCTCAGTCTACAGAACCTACTGCTCTGATACCACCTGTTGTGGGGACCCGGGCTCTAACTCAATTCTTTTGGGATTTAATTGGATCTTTGTTCGAAAATGTGGGTCAAAAATTTGCTTTTAACTTTAATTCAAATGTATTAACGAAAGCATCACATGTCTCAATAGAAATTAAACAACGTAATGTACATACAAGTCTGTGCGTACAAACATACACTAGTGTTCAATAACAACTACGAACATAAGTGCGACAAGAAAGGTATAATTCATGTGGTCACGGGATTGCACAACTCGATTCAGATTTGATACGAGTTTCCCTAAATCACATACTAGATTGTTATTACATTTGATTATGTAATGCCTTGTTTATTGATTTATATTCGAGTCCTGAGATAGGAGATATTGGCAGACTTGCCAAAACTAGACGTTTCGGTGTATCGACGCATAGGAGCAGATTTGATATATGTGCAGACCCTCGATACAGAGTTGACCGAAGTCTAGGAATAAGACGTACCGTTGCCCCGAGTGGTTGGGTAGGTGACAGACCGTCTTATTCATACGGGATCCCTAGATTAGAAATGAGTCGAGTCAAGATTTAAATGTTGAGTACAGATTTGTATTCTTCTACATGTTTAGATTTTATTCATGTTAATTGATATATGCTATGCTTTTGTACATGATTTATGACATTGCATGCATCCATGTTTTATAATGGGATATGTTCTCACCGGAGTTATCCGGCTGTTGTCGTGTCTGTATGTGTGCATGGCAACAGGTGGGGCAGGATCAGCGTCACGACGAGGAAGAGAGAGTTGATAGCGTGGAGATCTCGGGCGTGGAAGATTCCTAGTGTTTCCTACTGGACTTGTAGCACTTATGTTCGTAGTTGTTATTGAACACTAGTGTATGTTTGTACGCACAGACTTGTATGTACATTACGTTGTTTAATTTCTATTGAGACATGTGATGCTTTCGTTAATACATTTGAATTAAAGTTAAAAGCAAATTTTTGACCCACATTTTCGAACAAAGATCCAATTAAATCCCAAAAGAATTGAGTTAGAGCCCGGGTCCCCGCATCTCTAAAGAACAAATCCGCAATGTTTGAAGCATCATCGGTTTTATGACAAGCTATAAAATGTGCCATCTTAGAGAATCTATCCAAAACAACAAAAATAGAATCCCTCCCCTTCTTAGTCCTAGGCAACCCCGAAATAAAGTCCATAGAAATGTAAATCCAAGTTCTTCTTAAGAATAGCACGCAAAAGTGTTCCCAAAGTTCTATTGACAACTTCAGTTTGTCCATCCGTTTGAGGATGACAAGTAGTAGAAAACAACAATTTTGTGCCAAGTTTATCCCATAAAGTCTTCCGAAAGTAACTCAAGAATTTAACATCGCGACCAGAAACAATAGTTCTAGGCAAGCCATGCAACCTAACGACTTCGCTGAAGAACAAATCCGCAATGTTTGAAGCATCATCGGGTTTATGACAAGCTATATAATTTGCCATCTTAGAGAATCTATCCACAACAACAAAAATAGAATCTCTCCCCTTCTTAGTCCTAGGCAACCCCAAAATATAGTCCATAGAAATGTAAATCCAAGTTCTTCTTAAGAATAGCACGCAAAAGTGTTCCCAAAGTTCTATTGACAACTTCAGTTTGTCCATCCCTTTGAGGATGACAAGTAGTAGAAAACAACAATTTTGTGCCAAGTTTATCTCATAAAGTCTTCCGAAAGTAACTCAAGAATTTAACATCGCGACCAGAAACAATAGTTCTAGGCAAGCCATGCAACCTAACGACTTCGCTAAAGAACAAATCCGCAATGTTCGAAGCATCATCGGTTTTATGACAAGCTATAAAATGTGCCATCTTAGAGAATCTATCCACAACAACAAAAATAGAATCCCTCCCCTTCTTAGTCCTAGGCAACCCCGAAATAAAGTCCATAGAAATGTAAATCCAAGTTCTTCTTAAGAATAGCACGCAAAATTGTTCCCAAAGTTCTATTGACAACTTCAGTTTGTCCATCCGTTTGAGGATGACAAGTTGTAGAAAACAACAATTTTGTGCCAAGTTTATCCCATAAAGTCTTCCGAAAGTAACTCAAGAATTTAACATCGCGACCAGAAACAATAGTTCTAGGCAAGCCATGCAACCTAACGACTTCGCTAAAGAACAAATCCGCAATGTTTGAAGCGTCATCGGTTTTATGACAAGCTATAAAATGTGCCATCTTTGAGAATCTATCCACAATAACAAAAATAGAATCCCTCCCCTTCTTAGTCCTAGGCAACCCCAAAATAAAGTCCATAGAAATGTCAATCGAATTTCTTTTTAAGAATAGCACGCAAAACTGTTCCCAAAGTTCTATAGACAACTTCAGTTTGTCCATCCGTTTGAGGATGACAAGTAGTTGAAAACAACAATTTTGTGCCAAGTTTAGCCCATAAAGTCTTCCAAAATTAACTCAAGAATTTAACATCGCGACCAGAAACAATAGTCCTAGGCATGCCATGCAACCTAACGACTTCTCTAAAGAACAAATCCGCAATGTTTGACGCATCATCGGTTTTATGACAAGCTATAAAATGTGCCATCTTAGAGAATCTATCCACAACAACAAAAATAGAATCCCTCCCCTTCTTAGTCCTAGACAACCCCAAAATAAAGTCCATAGAAATGTAAATCCAAGTTCTTCTTAAAAATAGCACGCAAAAGTGTTCCCAAAGTTCTATTGACAACTTCAGTTTGTCCATCCGTTTGAGGATGACAAGTAGTAGAAAACAACAATTTTGTGCCTAGTTTAGCCATAAAGTCTTCCAAAAGTAAATCAAGAATTTAACATCGCGACCAGAAACAATAGTCCTAGGCATGCCATGCAACCTAGCGACTTCTCTAAAGAACAAATCCGCAATGTTTGAAGCATCATCGGTTTTATGACAAGCTATAAAATGTGCCATCTTAGAGAATCTATCCAAAACAACAAAAATAGAATCCCTCCCCTTCTTAGTCCTAGGCAACCCCGAAATAAAGTCCATAGAAATGTAAATCCAAGTTCTTCTTAAGAATAGCACGCAAAAGTGTTCCCAAAGTTCTATTGACAACTTCAGTTTGTCCATCCGTTTGAGGATGACAAGTAGTAGAAAACAACAATTTTGTGCCAAGTTTATCCCATAAAGTCTTCCGAAAGTAACTCAAGAATTTAACATCGCGACTAGAAACAATAGTTCTAGGCAAGCCATGCAACCTAACGACTTCGCTAAAGAACAAATCCGCAATGTTTGAAGCATCATCGGGTTTATGACAAGCTATATAATTTGCCATCTTAGAGAATCTATCCACAACAACAAAAATAGAATCTCTCCCCTTCTTAGTCCTAGGCAACCCCAAAATATAGTCCATAGAAATGTAAATCCAAGTTCTTCTTAAGAATAGCACGCAAAAGTGTTCCCAAAGTTCTATTGACAACTTCAGTTTGTCCATCCGTTTGAGGATGACAAGTAGTAGAAAACAACAATTTTGTGCCAAGTTTATCCCATAAAGTCTTCCGAAAGTAACTCAAGAATTTAACATCGCGACCAGAAACAATAGTTCTAGGCAAGCCATGCAACCTAACGACTTCGCTAAAGAACAAATCCGCAATGTTCGAAGCATCATCGGTTTTATGACAAGCTATAAAATGTGCCATCTTAGAGAATCTATCCACAACAACAAAAATAGAATCCCTCCCCTTCTTAGTCCTAGGCAACCCCGAAATAAAGTCCATAGAAATGTAAATCCAAGTTCTTCTTAAGAATAGCACGCAAAAGTGTTCCCAAAGTTCTATTGACAACTTCAGTTTGTCCATCCGTTTGAGGATGACAAGTTGTAGAAAACAACAATTTTGTGCCAAGTTTATCCCATAAAGTCTTCCGAAAGTAACTCAAGAATTTAACATCGCGACCAGAAACAATAGTTCTAGGCAAGCCATGCAACCTAACGACTTCGCTAAAGAACAAATCCGCAATGTTTGAAGCATCATCGGTTTTATGACAAGCTATAAAATGTGCCATCTTTGAGAATCTATCCACAATAACAAAAATAGAATCCCTCCCCTTCTTAGTCCTAGGCAACCCCAAAATAAAGTCCATAGAAATGTCAATCGAATTTCTTTTTAAGAATAGCACGCAAAACTGTTCCCAAAGTTCTATAGACAACTTCAGTTTGTCCATCCGTTTGAGGATGACAAGTAGTTGAAAACAACAATTTTGTGCCAAGTTTAGCCCATAAAGTCTTCCAAAATTAACTCAAGAATTTAACATCGCGACCAGAAACAATAGTCCTAGGCATGCCATGCAACCTAACGACTTCTCTAAAGAACAAATCCGCAATGTTTGAAGCATCATCGGTTTTATGACAAGCTATAAAATGTGCCATCTTAGAGAATCTATCCACAACAACAAAAATAGAATCCCTCCCCTTCTTAGTCCTAGGCAACCCCAAAATAAAGTCCATAGAAATGTAAATCCAAGTTCTTCTTAAAAATAGCACGCAAAAGTGTTCCCAAAGTTCTATTGACAACTTCAGTTTGTCCATCCGTTTGAGGATGACAAGTAGTAGAAAACAACAATTTTGTGCCTAGTTTAGCCCATAAAGTCTTCCAAAAGTAAATCAAGAATTTAACATCGCGACCAGAAACAATAGTCCTAGGCATGCCATGCAACCTAGCGACTTCTCTAAAGAACAAATCCGCAATGTTTGAAGCATCATCGGGTTTATGACAAGCTATATAATTTGCCATCTTAGAGAATCTATCCACAACAACAAAAATAGAATCTTCTCCCCTTCTTAGTCCTAGGCAACCCAAAATATAGTCCATGGAAATGTAAATCCAAGTTCTTCTTAAGAATAGCACGCAAAAGTGTTCCCAAAGTTCTATTGACAACTTCAGTTTGTCCATCCGTTTGAGGATGACAGGTAGTAGAAAACAACAATTTTGTGCCAAGTTTATCCCATAAAGTCTTCCGAAAGTAACTCAAGAATTTAACATCGCGACCAGAAACAATAGTTCTAGGCAAGCCATGCAACCTAACGACTTCGCTAAAGAACAAATCCGCAATGTTTGAAGCATCATCGGTTTTATAACAAGCTATAAAATGTGCCATCTTAGAGAATCTATCCACAACAACAAAAATAGAATCCATCCCCTTCTTAGTCCTAGGCAACCCCAAAATAAAGTCCATAGAAATGTAAATCCAAGTTCTTCTTAAGAATAGCACGCAAAAGTGTTCCCAAAGTTCTATTGACAACTTCAGTTTGTCCATCCGTTTGAGGATGACAAGTAGTAGAAAACAACAATTTTGTGCCTAGTTTAGCCCATAAAGTCTTCCAAAAGTAAATCAAGAATTTAACATCGCGACCAGAAACAATAGTCCTAGGCATGCCATGCAACCTAGCGACTTCTCTAAAGAACAAATCCGCAATGTTTGAAGCATCATCGGGTTTATGACAAGCTATATAATTTGCCATCTTAGAGAATCTATCCACAACAACAAAAATAGAATCTCTCCCCTTCTTAGTCCTAGGCAACCCCAAAATATAGTCCATTAGAAATGTCAATCCAAGTTCTTTTTAAGAATAGCACGCAAAAGTGTTCCCAAAGTTCTATTGACAACTTCAGTTTGTCCATCCGTTTGAGGATGACAAGTAGTAGAAAACAACAATTTTGTGCCAAGTTTATCCCATAAAGTCTTCCAAAAGTAACTCAAGAATTTAACATCGCGACCAGAAACAATAGTCCTAGGCATGCCATGCAACCTAACGACTTCTCTAAAGAACAAATCCGCAATGTTTGAAGCATCATCGGTTTTATGACAAGCTATAAAATGTGCCATCTTAGAGAATCTATCCACAACAACAAAAATAGAATCCCTCCCCTTCTTAGTCCTAGGCAACCCCAAAATAAAGTCCATAGAAATGTAAATCCAAGTTCTTCTTAAGAATAGCACGCAAAAGTGTTCCCAAAGTTCTATTGACAACTTCAGTTTGTCCATCCGTTTGAGGATGACAAGTAGTAGAAAACAACAATTTTGTGCCAAGTTTAGCCCATAAAGTCTTCCGAAAGTAACTCAAGAATTTAACATCGCGACCAGAAACAATAGTCCTAGGCATGCCATGCAACCTAACGACTTCTCTAAAGAACAAATCCGCAATGTTTGAAGCATCATCGGTTTATGACAAGCTATATAATGTGCCATCTTAGAGAATCTATCCACAACAACAAAAATAGAATCCCTCCCCTTCTTAGTCCTAGGCAACCCCAAAATATAGTCCATAGAAATGTAAATCCAAGTTCTTCTTAAGAATAGCACGCAAAAGTGTTCCCAAAGTTCTATTGACAACTTCAGTTTGTCCATCCGTTTGAGGATGACAAGTAGTAGAAAACAACAATTTTGTGCCAAGTTTAGCCCATAAAGTCTTCCGAAAGTAACTCAAGAATTTAACATCGCGACCAGAAACAATAGTCCTAGGCATGCCATGCAACCTAACGACTTCTCTAAAGAACAAATCCGCAATGTTTGAAGCATCATCGGTTTTATGACAAGCTATAAAATGTGCCATCTTAGAGAATCTATCCACAACAACAAAAATAGAATCCCTCCCCTTCTTAGTCCTAGGCAACCCAAAATAAAGTCCATAGAAATGTAAATCCAAGTTCTTCTTAAGAATAGCACGCAAAAGTGTTCCCAAAGTTCTATTGACAACTTCAGTTTGTCCATCCGTTTGAGGATGACAAGTAGTAGAAAACAACAATTTTGTGCCAAGTTTAGCCCATAAAGTCTTCCAAAAGTAACTCAAGAATTTAACATCGCGACCAGAAACAATAGTCCTAGGCATGCCATGCAACCTAGCGACTTCTCTAAAGAACAAATCCGCAATGTTTGAAGCATCATCGGTTTATGACAAGCTATAAATGTGCCATCTTAGAGAATCTATCCACAACAACAAAAATAGAATCCCTCCCCTTCTTAGTCCTAGGCAACCCCAAAATAAGTCCATAGAAATGTCAATCCAAGTTCTTTTTAAGAATAGCACGCAAAAGTGTTCCCAAAGTTCTATTGACAACTTCAGTTTGTCCATCCGTTTGAGGATGACAAGTAGTAGAAAACAACAATTTTGTGCCAAGTTTAGCCCATAAAGTCTTCCAAAAGTAACTCAAGAATTTAACATCGCGACCAGAAACAATAGTCCTAGGCATGCCATGCAACCTAACGACTTCTCTAAAGAACAAATCCGCAATGTTTGAAGCATCATCGGTTTATGACAAGCTATAAAATGTGCCATCTTAGAGAATCTATCCACAACAACAAAAATAGAATCCCTCCCCTTCTTAGTCCTAGGCAACCCAAAATAAAGTCCATAGAAATGTCAATCCAAGTTCTTTTTAAGAATAGCACGCAAAAGTGTTCCCAAAGTTCTATTGACAACTTCAGTTTGTCCATCCGTTTGAGGATGACAAGTAGTAGAAAACAACAATTTTGTGCCAAGTTTAGCCCATAAAGTCTTCCAAAAGTAACTCAAGAATTTAACATCGCGACCAGAAACAATAGTCCTAGGCATGCCATGCAACCTAAGCGACTTCTCTAAAGAACAAATCCGCAATGTTTGAAGCATCATCGGTTTTATGACAAGCTATAAAATGTGCCATCTTAGAGAATCTATCCACAACAACAAAAATAGAATCCCTCCCCTTCTTAGTCCTAGGCAACCCCAAAATAAAGTCCATAGAAATGTAAATCCAAGTTCTTCTTAAGAATAGCACGCAAAAGTGTTCCCAAAGTTCTATTGACAACTTCAGTTTGTCCATCCGTTTGAGGATGACAAGTAGTAGAAAACAACAATTTTGTGCCAAGTTTAGCCCATAAAGTCTTCCAAAAGTAACTCAAGAATTTAACATCGCGACCAGAAACAATAGTCCTAGGCATGCCATGCAACCTAACGACTTCTCTAAAGAACAAATCCGCAATGTTTGAAGCATCATCGGGTTTATGACAAGCTATATAATGTGCCATCTTAGAGAATCTATCCACAACAACAAAAATAGAATCCCTCCCCTTCTTAGTCCTAGGCAACCCCAAAATATAGTCCATAGAAATGTCAATCCAAGTTCTTTTTAAGAATAGCACGCAAAAGTGTTCCCAAAGTTCTATTGACAACTTCAGTTTGTCCATCCGTTTGAGGATGACAAGTAGTAGAAAACAACAATTTTGTGCCAAGTTTAGCCCATAAAGTCTTCCAAAAGTAACTCAAGAATTTAACATCGCGACCAGAAACAATAGTCCTAGGCATGCCATGCAACCTAACGACTTCTCTAAAGAACAAATCCGCAATGTTTGAAGCATCATCGGTTTATGACAAGCTATAAAATGTGCCATCTTAGAGAATCTATCCACAACAACAAAAATAGAATCCCTCCCCTTCTTAGTCCTAGGCAACCCCAAAATAAAGTCCATAGAAATGTCAATCCAAGTTCTTCTTAAGAATAGCACGCAAAAGTGTTCCCAAAGTTCTATTGACAACTTCAGTTTGTCCATCCGTTTGAGGATGACAAGTAGTAGAAAACAACAATTTTGTGCCAAGTTTAGCCCATAAAGTCTTCCAAAAGTAACTCAAGAATTTAACATCGCGACCAGAAACAATAGTCCTAGGCATGCCATGCAACCTAACGACTTCTCTAAAGAACAAATCCGCAATGTTTGAAGCATCATCGGTTTTATGACAAGCTATAAAATGTGCCATCTTAGAGAATCTATCCACAACAACAAAAATAGAATCCCTCCCCTTCTTAGTCCTAGGCAACCCCAAAATAAAGTCCATAGAAATGTCAATCCAAGTTCTTCTTAAGAATAGCACGCAAAAGTGTTCCCAAAGTTCTATTGACAACTTCAGTTTGTCCATCCGTTTGAGGATGACAAGTAGTAGAAAACAACAATTTTGTGCCAAGTTTAGCCCATAAAGTCTTCCAAAAGTAACTCAAGAATTTAACATCGCGACCAGAAACAATAGTCCTAGGCATGCCATGCAACCTAACGACTTCTCTAAAGAACAAATCCGCAATGTTTGAAGCATCATCGGTTTTATGACAAGCTATAAAATGTGCCATCTTAGAGAATCTATCCACAACAACAAAAATAGAATCCCTCCCCTTCTTAGTCCTAGGCAACCCCAAAATAAAGTCCATAGAAATGTCAATCCAAGTTCTTTTTAAGAATAGCACGCAAAAGTGTTCCCAAAGTTCTATTGACAACTTCAGTTTGTCCATCCGTTTGAGGATGACAAGTAGTAGAAAACAACAATTTTGTGCCAAGTTTAGCCCATAAAGTCTTCCAAAAGTAACTCAAGAATTTAACATCGCGACCAGAAACAATAGTCCTAGGCATGCCATGCAACCTAACGACTTCTCTAAAGAACAAATCCGCAATGTTTGAAGCATCATCGGTTTTATGACAAGCTATAAAATGTGCCATCTTAGAGAATCTATCCACAACAACAAAAATAGAATCCCTCCCCTTCTTAGTCCTAGGCAACCCCAAAATAAAGTCCATAGAAATGTAAATCCAAGTTCTTCTTAAGAATAGCACGCAAAAGTGTTCCCAAAGTTCTATTGACAACTTCAGTTTGTCCATCCGTTTGAGGATGACAAGTAGTAGAAAACAACAATTTTGTGCCTAGTTTAGCCCATAAAGTCTTCCAAAAGTAACTCAAGAATTTAACATCGCGACCAGAAACAATAGTCCTAGGCATGCCATGCAACCTAGCGACTTCTCTAAAGAACAAATCCGCAATGTTTGAAGCATCATCGGTTTATGACAAGCTATATAATGTGCCATCTTAGAGAATCTATCCACAACAACAAAAATAGAATCCCTCCCCTTCTTAGTCCTAGGCAACCCCAAAATATAGTCCATAGAAATGTCAATCCAAGTTCTTTTTAAGAATAGCACGCAAAAGTGTTCCCAAAGTTCTATTGACAACTTCAGTTTGTCCATCCGTTTGAGGATGACAAGTAGTAGAAAACAACAATTTTGTGCCAAGTTTAGCCCATAAAGTCTTCCAAAAGTAACTCAAGAATTTAACATCGCGACCAGAAACAATAGTCCTAGGCATGCCATGCAACCTAACGACTTCTCTAAAGAACAAATCCGCAATGTTTGAAGCATCATCGGTTTATGACAAGCTATAAAATGTGCCATCTTAGAGAATCTATCCACAACAACAAAAATAGAATCCCTCCCCTTCTTAGTCCTAGGCAACCCTAAAATAAAGTCCATAGAAATGTCAATCCAAGTTCTTTTTAAGAATAGCACGCAAAAGTGTTCCCAAAGTTCTATTAACAACTTCAGTTTGTCCATCCGTTTGAGGATGACAAGTAGTAGAAAACAACAATTTTGTGCCAAGTTTAGCCCATAAAGTCTTCCAAAAGTAACTCAAGAATTTAACATCGCGACCAGAAACAATAGTCCTAGGCATGCCATGCAACCTAGCGACTTCTCTAAAGAACAAATCCGCAATGTTTGAAGCATCATCGGTTTTATGACAAGCTATAAAATGTGCCATCTTAGAGAATCTATCCACAACAACAAAAATAGAATCCCTCCCCTTCTTAGTCTAGGCAACCCCAAAATAAAGTCCATAGAAATGTCAATCCAAGTTCTATTTAAGAATAGCACGCAAAAGTGTTCCCAAAGTTCTATTGACAACTTCAGTTTGTCCATCCGTTTGAGGATGACAAGTAGTAGAAAACAACAATTTTGTGCCAAGTTTAGCCCATAAAGTCTTCCAAAAGTAACTCAAGAATTTAACATCGCGACCAGAAACAATAGTGCTAGGCATGCCATGCAACCTAACGACTTCTCTAAAGAACAAATCCGCAATGTTTGAAGCATCATCGGTTTTATGACAAGCTATAAAATGTGCCATCTTAGAGAATCTATCCAAAACAACAAAAATAGAATCCCTCCCCTTCTTAGTCCTAGGCAACCCCGAAATAAAGTCCATAGAAATGTAAATCCAAGTTCTTCTTAAGAATAGCACGCAAAAGTGTTCCCAAAGTTCTATTGACAACTTCAGTTTGTCCATCCGTTTGAGGATGACAAGTAGTAGGAAACAACAATTTTGTGCCAAGTTTAGCCCATAAAGTCTTCCAAAATTAATTCAAGAATTTAACATCGCGACCAGAAACAATAGTCCTAGGCATGCCATGCAACCTAACGACTTCTCTAAAGAACAAATCCGCAATGTTTGAGGCACCATCGGTATGTTAGAGTAGGTGCCCGTCGAGCCAAGTGTTGGCCGAGTGTTCACAATGAAACTCTATGTATAAGCAATCTTTATTTTAATAATATTTGAAATTATTATTTTGGCAAATCTTTATCTGTATACCCATGCTAGCTGCATAGATAAAGCCCTTGAATATACAAATAGTAGAAAGAATATGAGATGCTCATATGATGAGTATCATGAAACTCATATTTGTAATACTGTATATTCTAAACGGTTCCTAGTCGATTCAGCCGCCACTAAGAAGGATATAGGCCGCTAGAGTTCGAGACTAGTATCTGCGATGTGAGTACCATGTTTCATTGGTAGGGGACATTGTGATGTCCGAACATGCAGATAGGTGCACCTTGTAGAGTGCACTGAACAACCCTCCATAAAAGGACTTTCCAAGTGGTTCTCACTTATCGAGTGGAAATGTCCTAGTTTATGGTTGTACAGAATTAGTCCTTATGACCCGGGACAACATTGAGACTCTATGTGCTAGAATTACACTTTGACTTGTTTACCGACTCTTATGGGGTCATCAGGTGGCAAGGTTGGGTGTTCTGTCGAAACACATAGGAGTCGATGCATTGTAGTCGGGGATTCACCGCTTACCTTCGGGTATGGATATCCTATGTGTTATCATGTGTATGTAGATCGAAATCTCTGGCCAGAGTATGGTTGTAATTATGAAAGGTGTTTCATAGATTACACCATCGATGCAACTACGACATGACACATAGTATCGATTCATTGACAACTCTCGATAAACCAATGGTTGTCGAATCGATCGGGATATATGAGTTGAAGGGACCGTACTGTGCGCTAACCATAATTGAATGGTTCTTGCAGGCACTATCATGTGATACCTAGGGAATCACGTAAGCGATGCTGCTAGGCGTTTAACGTGATTGGTTGGGTACTATCAGACTTGAGTTCTGACGTTCTTATTATCAAGGTGTTGATAAGTAAGAATGGAGCAATTAGGGTATGCTCGAATAAGGACATGTTTAGTCCGAATCACATGGAGATGTGAACCCACGGCTAGTTGTATCAATGAACCATTGAGGGCCACACAAGTACTAGCTTTGTAAATCCCGATGAGAAGTAAAATAGTTCAATGTGTTGAACGGCTTATAAAGGAGTTTATAAGCGTAAGTAAAATTAGAAGTTTGACTTCTATAAAGGAGAAAATGGTTCAATGTGTTGAACGGCTTATAAATGTGTTTATAAGCGTAAAGAAAAATAGAAGTATGACTTCTATGAGAGAAATATAAATTTTAATTTATGAAAGTGTTCCTAGATTAAAATTTGGCCAAGTAAATAATGTAGTTGAAAATTGTGATTTTCATAAACATTATTGGGACTAAATTAAATTAATTCAAGTGTTGAATTAATTAAACACTAGTAGACCTAGTAGAGTCTAAATAATTAAAATTAATTCAAGTGTTGAATTAATTAAATAATATTGAGTCTTGTAGAGCTCAATTAAAATAATTATTTAACTAGTGGGACTTGAATAAATTCAAGTAGTATTTAATTAATCTCAAATATGTTTGAGATAATTAAAATTTAGTCCATGGTTTTTAATGTGTTAAAAACCATATAATATATGTGAGACATGCTAGGGTTTGCATGCTTGGGAGGTGAAGAGTCTTGAATACTTTTGATTAAAAAATTGCAAAGGCATACAACTTTTGTATCTAACTTTTTGCAACCCCAAGAGAACTCTTCCCTCCTCCATTCCACTCAACTTGGCCGAAAATTCTCCTCCCAATTTCTCTCCATTTTTCTCTTCTTGTGTGTTCTTCAATTTGTTGAGGAACACTACACTTCTCTTTGAAAAATCCTCACATTTTTCTAGTGCAAATTGTGAGGGGATCTACCTAGTTGGTGGTGGGCCTAATTTGAAGGAAAGCTTCAAGGATTTGGAGGAGAGCTTGTAGATTCATCTTCCATTCAAGAGCTTTGTTGCTAGTCAACAAAGTTGGAGCCACAATCAACTTTTAAAGTTGATAGGTAAAATTTTCTCAACACCCTATGCTTGAAAGTTGAGATTTTTGTATATGTTTGCACAACTAGTACATGGTGTTCATTTTTGATAAATATTCTTGAAAAATTTCGGTTTTCATGATTAATAAAATATTTTGTGCTTCCGTTGCGATTTTGAACACCGTATATCGATCCCTTTCAAGTGGTATCAAGAGCTAAGGTTACTAGTTTTTGTGCAACATATACAAGATATTATATTGAGGGCGATTTCTAACCGTTTGAGATGAAAATTTGCAACAAAACCGAGGCCTTCTTGTGGGGAATTTCGGGCAGCATGTTGCTGCCCGTTTCGGGCAGCTCGGGCTGCCCGAGGGCTGCCCATTTCGGGCAGCAAGGGCAGCCCGAGGGGCTGCCCGAACAGCCCCTAAAGTTTAACAAAAAAAAAAAATTTTTTTGCATGTTGGCCGGAATGTTGGCCGGAATCCGGCGACGGAACTCCGGCGACGGCGATGACGACTAGGGTTTCCAAAAGTGTTTTGGAATATCAAAGTGTCATGGGCCTTGAGTTGTTGGGCCATTAGATGGTCAACATATTTGTGAATTTTAAATGGGCCAAAATGTTTTTGGTGAAAAATAAGTTTTTGGGCCCTTAAGTTTAAAATTACAAAAGTTGCAAATTTTTCTCATAAAATAAATAATTGAAGTTGGACTTTAATTATTTATAGTAAATTGTGATTTATAAGAAATTCGGTTATAAATAAATTAATTGGAAAGTAGACAAAGGTGTTTGTATACTTTGTTAATTTAGTTTATAATCGTGGCGGTTAGTGATTGGTTCAAGATATATAATATTGGATCAATTAATTATTGTGATAATTAATTGATGGTGTATGATATGTGATATTATGCATGAAGGATGATCAAAAGCCCAAGCCCAATTTGCTAGGTGTATGCTAGGATATTTGTGTTGTATGATTGTAATAATTATCAATTTAAAGTGGGCTTGGTTTATGGCCCGTTCCCACCCCATGAGATGTATCCCTATGTGCCATGGATATTTATTTGTAAATATTAGAATAGGGGAAGATCAAGATTGGAAGATGGTGGCCTTGGTGATTATGAAGATCGAAGACATGTAATATTGGATGCTAATGTAATAGTATAGTTGCATTGCATCCCGTGCATTTACCCTAGGATTGGACCTAGGCCCGTGTTTGGCTCACACGGGCCATTAGTACTTGGGGCGATTGATCATCCTTGTATTGTTTTCTATTTATAATATATGCATGATATGTTATAAATAATGAGTATGTGCGTTATTATTATTATAATAACAAAGTTGCATGAATCCGGCAAACATACGATCAAACATGGCGACCTTTTAAAATAAAATTAATGATGAGACCTTTCAAAATTAAAAACCCTCATTTTGAATAAGATTCAAAATTAATATCAAGCCCGAAAAGGGGAATTATAAATTTGTTTATAATTTCCTTGTCTTCCATCGACAATGGGTGCATGATGAACGCTACCCGTACTCGGGGCTCGGCTCATATTATTGGGGGGGCCCTGGGTGCCGGAAAGCTGTGACATCCATTGACATGGTGATGTGAACTACGTGGAACTCCCATGATTTCGGCTCATATTATTGAGGGAACTCATGGCGACCGTCCATTAAGGTTCAACATCGATGGGTAAGGCTTGACACGTGAAGATGAACGACGTCATATTATTGGGTCCTAATCAAACGTGAGACAAAAGTTTACGTAGAGGGTTGCATTGTGATGCAATTGGAAACTACCTTTTAGGAATTGTGATTGGCTGATATTATTCGGGATCACAATTCGTTAATTGGACCTTACGTACCTACTGAGGAAAGGAGTTTCCCGTTTTCACTAGAGGGTAGTGAAAGATGTCAAAACAGTGGGAGCAAATATTTATGAAGTAAAAGTCCAAACTTCATATCTTACTAAATATTTAAAATAGTCATCAACATTTATCTGTTTTACTTTTCAGTACAAATTTTGACAATGTCTTCGATTCGCAATCCGATATCTGCAATACTCGACAAACACATGTTAACCGGACCTAATTACCTCACTTGGCTAAGAAACCTAAAAATCGTCTTGAATTCGGAAAGGGTAACATATACACTAACTCAGTCGCCCCCTGTTGAGGCTCCGACTGACTGCAATCCTGAGGAATTGCAGGCTTACAAGGAATGGTGTGACCATGACTTGATAGCCAGGTGTTATATGCTGACTTCTATGAACGATGAGCTTCAGAGGCGTTTTGAGGGTGCAAAGAGTGCTGCTGACATTCATTTGCATCTCAAAGAGCTCTTTGGTGAGCAAACACGACCTCTAAGGCATGCTACCGTCAAGGAGCTGATCACTTTGCGCATGCGAGATGGGGCCTCGGTCCATGAGCATGGCTTAAAGGTGATCGGGCTCGTGGACAAGCTCGTTGGCATGGATTTGATCTTGCCTTCGGAGTTGACCACGGACGTGTTGCTGTTATCGCTGCCTAGCTCATTTGATCCTTTTGTGGTGAACTTCAACATGAACAAGATGGAACCGACCCTTGAGGAGTTGGTAAACATGCTTGTTACCTTTGAGTCCACTATCAAGAAAGAGAAGTCGGTTCTTTATGTGGGTTCTTCATCTGGTACGAAGATTGATCCACATGGGAATGGAAAGAAGCGTTCTTTCCAACGTCCCGAGAAGAACGAGCCCTTGTTGAGGCAATCTCCGAATCCCGTTGTGGCAGCCAGACCAGTTAAGGCTGACAAGACTGGTGATGTTTGTCATCACTGCAAGAAGCCTGGACATTGGAGGCGAAATTGCAAAGAATATCTTGCCCAGAAGTGTTCTGGAAACGGTATGTTCTAAATTTAAGTAAACATTTTAATTAACTCTACTTCTTGGGTATTAGATACCGGTTGTGACTCACATCTCTGTAATGGGTTACAGGTGATGGGAAGAAGTAGGAAGCTTAAGGAAGGTGTGACCTTCTTGAGGATGGGCAATGGAGCAAGAGTTGCTGCCAAGACCTTAAGAGATGTTTACTTATTGTTGAACAATAGTTTTAAGTTAATTAAGAGATGTTTGTTTGTACCTTTTTGATGAAAAAACATTATTTCCATTTCTATTGTGATAAAGATGGATATTCTTGTTTATTTAGCAAAGGTGTTTGCAACATTTACAAGAATGAATGTTTAATTGGTACTTGAGAACTTGAAAACGATCTCTATAACTTAAAATTAAAAGATATTCCATTAAATGTCCATTCAAAGGCAGACACCATATGAGATATGGATGGGTAAGCCTCCCAAATATTCTTATCTTAGAATATGGGGAGCCCTGCTTATGTGAAGCAGGTAGTGGGAGATAAATTGGATTGTTGATCCATTTTATGTTACTTTGTGGGATATCCAAGGAATTAAGTTGGATATCATTTCTATCATCCCCAAGAAACAAAAGTGTTTGTTTCTAGGAATGCAACCTTTTTGGGAAAAGGATTTTCTATTGGATAGAAAAAGGGAGATGATAGAACTCGAAGATGTTCGAGAGACACCCACAGTTATAGAACCCACACCCAAAGAGCCAAGAGAGGAGATACAAGCTCCTAGAAGATACGAGAAAGTCTCGAGACCACCTATGAGGTATGGTCAGCTTCTTGAAGAAGGCCATGATGAGCCTAACCATGGATGTGATCCATGGACCTTCAAGGAAGCGTTATCTGATGCCGATTCATCCAAGTGGCTTGAAGCAATGGAATCTGAGATGAATTCCATGCATTCGAACCAAGTGTAGGATCTTGTGGATCCACCTGTGGGAACTGTTCCCACAGGGACTTGGGGAGGATGGGAAGGTGTTGACCTTCAAGGCGCGATTGGTGGCAAAAGGATGTACTCAAAGACAAGGAGTTGACTTTGAGGAAACCTTTTCCCAATCGCAATGTTCAAGTCCATAAGGATTTTATTAGCCATAGCTGCATAGTATGACTATGAGATATGGCAGATGGATGTCAAGACAAACTTTCTTAAATGGGGATTTTAAGAAAGTTATTTACATGTCTAAACCTGAAGGGTTTACATCTATCGGAAGTGAGCATATGGTATGCAAACTTCAGAGATCTATTTATGATCTAAAGCAGGCATCTAGGAGTTGGAACCTCAGATTCGACAGTACAATCAAATAGTTTGATTTACTGTGAATCATGAGGGACCCTATGTGTATAAGAAGGTCAGTGGGAGTGTTGTGACATTCCTGGTGCTTTATGTTGATGACATTCTAATCTTTGGGAATGATGTAGGAATGTTGCAATCAACAAAGATATGGTTAGCGAGTAAGTTCTCGATGAAGGACTTGGGTGAAGCATCTTTTGTATTGGGATACAGATCTATTGAGATAGATCGAAAAGATGACTTGGTCTCACCCAGTCCACATACATGATACCATCGTGAAGCGGTTCTCGATGGATGCGTCCTTGAGAGGACATCTACCAATGTGTCATGGCGTGTCCCTATCCAAGTCTGTCTCCTGAGACTGATGCAGAGATAGTGACGATGACACGCATTCCGTATGCTTCGGCAATTGGTAATATCATGTATGGGATGATATCTACACGTCCTGACGTGGCGTTTTCACTATGTGTAGTGAAAAGATATCAATCGAACCCCGGTCTTCCACAACTAGAAAGCTGTGAAAGACATCCTCAAGTTGTTGAGAAGGACCAATAAGTTGTTCTTGGTCTATGGGGGTAGAGAACTGAAATTGGAAGGCTATACCGACTCTAGCTTCCAAAGCGATATCGATAACTCGAAGTCAACCTCTAGGTTTGTATTCATGCTCAAAGGTGCTGCTGTCTCTTGGAAGAGTTCCAAGCAAGACAATATTACGGATTCCAGCACAGAGGCCGAATACATTGCTGCATCAGATGCAGCAAGGGAGGCTGTTTGGATAAGGAATTTCGTCTAAGAGTTGGACGTCATTCCTAATGGAGTTGCTCCTATCCCGGTGTTGTGTGACAACACGGGAGCTATAGCTCAAGCAAAGGAGCCAAGGTCTCATCAGAATCCAAACTCGTATTGAGAAAGTACCACATCCTCGGAGAGATTGTGGAAAGAAGAGTAGTGTCTATTGACAAAGTCGGCTCCGCAGATTATGTTGTTGATCCACTAGCTAAGCCTTTACCTGGACCATTATTCGACAAGCATCGCGAATCAATGGGTTTTATGCATATGGGTAGTTGGCTCTAGTGCAAGTGGGAGATTGTTAGAGTAGGTGCCCGTCGAGCCAAGTGTTGGCCGAGTGTTCACAATGAAACTCTATGTATAAGCAATCTTTATTTTAATAATATTTGAAATTATTATTTTGGCAAATCTTTATCTGTATACCCATGCTAGCTGCATAGATAAAGCCCTTGAATATACAAATAGTAGAAAGAATATGAGATGCTCATATGATGAGTATCATGAAACTCATATTTGTAATACTGTATATTCTAAACGGTTCCTAGTCGATTCAGCCGCCACTAAGAAGGATATAGGCCGCTAGAGTTCGAGACTAGTATCTGCGATGTGAGTACCATGTTTCATTGGTAGGGGACATTGTGATGTCCGAACATGCAGATAGGTGCACCTTGTAGAGTGCACTGAACAACCCTCCATAAAAGGACTTTCCAAGTGGTTCTCACTTATCGAGTGGAAATGTCCTAGTTTATGGTTGTACAGAATTAGTCCTTATGACCCGGGACAACATTGAGACTCTATGTGCTAGAATTACACTTTGACTTGTTTACCGACTCTTATGGGGTCATCAGGTGGCAAGGTTGGGTGTTCTGTCGAAACACATAGGAGTCGATGCATTGTAGTCGGGGATTCACCGCTTACCTTCGGGTATGGATATCCTATGTGTTATCATGTGTATGTAGATCGAAATCTCTGGCCAGAGTATGGTTGTAATTATGAAAGGTGTTTCATAGATTACACCATCGATGCAACTACGACATGACACATAGTATCGATTCATTGACAACTCTCGATAAACCAATGGTTGTCGAATCGATCGGGATATATGAGTTGAAGGGACCGTACTGTGCGCTAACCATAATTGAATGGTTCTTGCAGGCACTATCATGTGATACCTAGGGAATCACGTAAGCGATGCTGCTAGGCGTTTAACGTGATTGGTTGGGTACTATCAGACTTGAGTTCTGACGTTCTTATTATCAAGGTGTTGATAAGTAAGAATGGAGCAATTAGGGTATGCTCGAATAAGGACATGTTTAGTCCGAATCACATGGAGATGTGAACCCACGGCTAGTTGTATCAATGAACCATTGAGGGCCACACAAGTACTAGCTTTGTAAATCCCGATGAGAAGTAAAATAGTTCAATGTGTTGAACGGCTTATAAAGGAGTTTATAAGCGTAAGTAAAATTAGAAGTTTGACTTCTATAAAGGAGAAAATGGTTCAATGTGTTGAACGGCTTATAAATGTGTTTATAAGCGTAAAGAAAAATAGAAGTATGACTTCTATGAGAGAAATATAAATTTTAATTTATGAAAGTGTTCCTAGATTAAAATTTGGCCAAGTAAATAATGTAGTTGAAAATTGTGATTTTCATAAACATTATTGGGGACTAAATTAAATTAATTCAAGTGTTGAATTAATTAAACACTAGTAGACCTAGTAGAGTCTAAATAATTAAAATTAATTCAAGTGTTGAATTAATTAAATAATATTGAGTCTTGTAGAGCTCAATTAAAATAATTATTTAACTAGTGGGACTTGAATAAATTCAAGTAGTATTTAATTAATCTCAAATATGTTTGAGATAATTAAAATTTAGTCCATGGTTTTTAATGTGTTAAAAACCATATAATATATGTGAGACATGCTAGGGTTTGCATGCTTGGGAGGTGAAGAGTCTTGAATACTTTTGATTAAAAAATTGCAAAGGCATACAACTTTTGTATCTAACTTTTTGCAACCCCAAGAGAACTCTTCCCTCCTCCATTCCACTCAACTTGGCCGAAAATTCTCCTCCCAATTTCTCTCCATTTTTCTCTTCTTGTGTGTTCTTCAATTTGTTGAGGAACACTACACTTCTCTTTGAAAAATCCTCACATTTTTCTAGTGCAAATTGTGAGGGGATCTACCTAGTTGGTGGTGGGCCTAATTTGAAGGAAAGCTTCAAGGATTTGGAGGAGAGCTTGTAGATTCATCTTCCATTCAAGAGCTTTGTTGCTAGTCAACAAAGTTGGAGCCACAATCAACTTTTAAAGTTGATAGGTAAAATTTTCTCAACACCCTATGCTTGAAAGTTGAGATTTTTGTATATGTTTGCACAACTAGTACATGGTGTTCATTTTTGATAAATATTCTTGAAAAATTTCGGTTTTCATGATTAATAAAATATTTTGTGCTTCCGTTGCGATTTTGAACACCGTATATCGATCCCTTTCAAGTGGTATCAAGAGCTAAGGTTACTAGTTTTTGTGCAACATATACAAGATATTATATTGAGGGCGATTTCTAACCGTTTGAGATGAAAATTTGCAACAAAACCGAGGCCTTCTTGTGGGGAATTTCGGGCAGCATGTTGCTGCCCGTTTCGGGCAGATCGGGCTGCCCGAGGGCTGCCCATTTCGGGCAGCAAGGGCAGCCCGAGGGGCTGCCCGAACAGCCCCTAAAGTTTAACAAAAAAAAAAAAAAATTTTTTTGCATGTTGGCCGGAATCCGGCGACGGAACTCCGGCGACGGCGATGACGACTAGGGTTTCCAAAAGTGTTTTGGAATATCAAAGTGTCATGGGCCTTGAGTTGTTGGGCCATTAGATGGTCAACATATTTGTGAATTTTAAATGGACCAAAATGTTTTTGGTGAAAAATAAGTTTTTGGGCCCTTAAGTTTAAAATTACAAAAGTTGCAAATTTTTCTCATAAAATAAATAATTGAAGTTGGACTTTAATTATTTATAGTAAATTGTGATTTATAAGAAATTCGGTTATAAATAAATTAATTGGAAAGTAGACAAAGGTGTTTGTATACTTTGTTAATTTAGTTTATAATCGTGGCGGTTAGTGATTGGTTCAAGATATATAATATTGGATCAATTAATTATTATGATAATTAATTGATGGTGTATGATATGTGATATTATGCATGAAGGATGATCAAAAGCCCAAGCCCAATTTGCTAGGTGTATGCTAGGATATTTGTGTTGTATGATTGTAATAATTATCAATTTAAAGTGGGCTTGGTTTATGGCCCGTTCCCACCCCATGAGATGTATCCCTATGTGCCATGGATATTTATTTGTAAATATTAGAATAGGGGAAGATCAAGATTGGAAGATGGTGGCCTTGGTGATTATGAAGATCGAAGACATGTAATATTGGATGCTAATGTAATAGTATAGTTGCATTGCATCCCGTGCATTTACCCTAGGATTGGACCTAGGCCCGTGTTTGGCTCACACGGGCCATTAGTACTTGGGGCGATTGATCATCCTTGTATTGTTTTCTATTTATAATATATGCATGATATGTTATAAATAATGAGTATGTGCGTTATTATTATTATAATAACAAAGTTGCATGAATCCGGCAAACATACGATCAAACATGGCGACCTTTTAAAATAAAATTAATGATGAGACCTTTCAAAATTAAAAACCCTCATTTTGAATAAGATTCAAAATTAATATCAAGCCCGAAAAGGGGAATTATAAATTTGTTTATAAAATGTGCCATCTTTGAGAATCTATCCACAATAACAAAAATAGAATCCCTCCCCTTCTTAGTCCTAGGCAACCCCAAAATAAAGTCCATAGAAATGTCAATCGAATTTCTTTTTAAGAATAGCACGCAAAACTGTTCCCAAAGTTCTATAGACAACTTCAGTTTGTCCATCCGTTTGAGGATGACAAGTAGTTGAAAACAACAATTTTGTGCCAAGTTTAGCCCATAAAGTCTTCCAAAATTAACTCAAGAATTTAACATCGCGACCAGAAACAATAGTCCTAGGCATGCCATGCAACCTAACGACTTCTCTAAAGAACAAATCCGCAATGTTTGAAGCATCATCGGTTTTATGACAAGCTATAAAATGTGCCATCTTAGAGAATCTATCCACAACAACAAAAATAGAATCCCTCCCCTTCTTAGTCCTAGGCAACCCCAAAATAAAGTCCATAGAAATGTCAATCCAAGTTCTTTTTAAGAATAGCACGCAAAAGTGTTCCCAAAGTTCTATTGACAACTTCAGTTTGTCCATCCGTTTGAGGATGACAAGTAGTAGAAAACAACAATTTTGTGCCAAGTTTAGCCCATAAAGTCTTCCAAAAGTAACTCAAGAATTTAACATCGCGACCAGAAACAATAGTCCTAGGCATGCCATGCAACCTAACGACTTCTCTAAAGAACAAATCCGCAATGTTTGAAGCATCATCGGTTTATGACAAGCTATAAAATGTGCCATCTTAGAGAATCTATCCACAACAACAAAAATAGAATCCCTCCCCTTCTTAGTCCTAGGCAACCCAAAATAAAGTCCATAGAAATGTCAATCCAAGTTCTTTTTAAGAATAGCACGCAAAAGTGTTCCCAAAGTTCTATTGACAACTTCAGTTTGTCCATCCGTTTGAGGATGACAAGTAGTAGAAAACAACAATTTTGTGCCAAGTTTAGCCCATAAAGTCTTCCAAAAGTAACTCAAGAATTTAACATCGCGACCAGAAACAATAGTCCTAGGCATGCCATGCAACCTAACGACTTCTCTAAAGAACAAATCCGCAATGTTTGAAGCATCATCGGTTTTATGACAAGCTATAAAATGTGCCATCTTAGAGAATCTATCCACAACAACAAAAATAGAATCCCTCCCCTTCTTAGTCCTAGGCAACCCCAAAATAAAGTCCATAGAAATGTCAATCCAAGTTCTTTTTAAGAATAGCACGCAAAAGTGTTCCCAAAGTTCTATTGACAACTTCAGTTTGTCCATCCGTTTGAGGATGACAAGTAGTAGAAAACAACAATTTTGTGCCAAGTTTAGCCCATAAAGTCTTCCAAAAGTAACTCAAGAATTTAACATCGCGACCAGAAACAATAGTCCTAGGCATGCCATGCAACCTAACGACTTCTCTAAAGAACAAATCCGCAATGTTTGAAGCATCATCGGTTTTATGACAAGCTATAAAATGTGCCATCTTAGAGAATCTATCCACAACAACAAAAATAGAATCCCTCCCCTTCTTAGTCCTAGGCAACCCCAAAATAAAGTCCATAGAAATGTCAATCCAAGTTCTTTTAAGAATAGCACGCAAAAGTGTTCCCAAAGTTCTATTGACAACTTCAGTTTGTCCATCCGTTTGAGGATGACAAGTAGTAGAAAACAACAATTTTGTGCCAAGTTTAGCCCATAAAGTCTTCCAAAAGTAACTCAAGAATTTAACATCGCGACCAGAAACAATAGTCCTAGGCATGCCATGCAACCTAACGACTTCTCTAAAGAACAAATCCGCAATGTTTGAAGCATCATCGGTTTTATGACAAGCTATAAAATGTGCCATCTTAGAGAATCTATCCACAACAACAAAAATAGAATCCCTCCCCTTCTTAGTCCTAGGCAACCCCAAAATAAAGTCCATAGAAATGTCAATCCAAGTTCTTTTTAAGAATAGCACGCAAAAGTGTTCCCAAAGTTCTATTGACAACTTCAGTTTGTCCATCCGTTTGAGGATGACAAGTAGTAGAAAACAACAATTTTGTGCCAAGTTTAGCCCATAAAGTCTTCCAAAAGTAACTCAAGAATTTAACATCGCGACCAGAAACAATAGTCCTAGGCATGCCATGCAACCTAACGACTTCTCTAAAGAACAAATCCGCAATGTTTGAAGCATCATCGGTTTTATGACAAGCTATAAAATGTGCCATCTTAGAGAATCTATCCACAACAACAAAAATAGAATCCCTCCCCTTCTTAGTCCTAGGCAACCCCAAAATAAAGTCCATAGAAATGTCAATCCAAGTTCTTTTAAGAATAGCACGCAAAAGTGTTCCCAAAGTTCTATTGACAACTTCAGTTTGTCCATCCGTTTGAGGATGACAAGTAGTAGAAAACAACAATTTTGTGCCAAGTTTAGCCCATAAAGTCTTCCAAAAGTAACTCAAGAATTTAACATCGCGACCAGAAACAATAGTCCTAGGCATGCCATGCAACCTAACGACTTCTCTAAAGAACAAATCCGCAATGTTTGAAGCATCATCGGTTTTATGACAAGCTATAAAATGTGCCATCTTAGAGAATCTATCCACAACAACAAAAATAGAATCCCTCCCCTTCTTAGTCCTAGGCAACCCCAAAATAAAGTCCATAGAAATGTCAATCCAAGTTCTTTTAAGAATAGCACGCAAAAGTGTTCCCAAAGTTCTATTGACAACTTCAGTTTGTCCATCCGTTTGAGGATGACAAGTAGTAGAAAACAACAATTTTGTGCCAAGTTTAGCCCATAAAGTCTTCCAAAAGTAACTCAAGAATTTAACATCGCGACCAGAAACAATAGTCCTAGGCATGCCATGCAACCTAACGACTTCTCTAAAGAACAAATCCGCAATGTTTGAAGCATCATCGGTTTTATGACAAGCTATAAAATGTGCCATCTTAGAGAATCTATCCACAACAACAAAAATAGAATCCCTCCCCTTCTTAGTCCTAGGCAACCCAAAATAAAGTCCATAGAAATGTCAATCCAAGTTCTTTTTAAGAATAGCACGCAAAAGTGTTCCCAAAGTTCTATTGACAACTTCAGTTTGTCCATCCGTTTGAGGATGACAAGTAGTAGAAAACAACAATTTTGTGCCAAGTTTAGCCCATAAAGTCTTCCAAAAGTAACTCAAGAATTTAACATCGCGACCAGAAACAATAGTCCTAGGCATGCCATGCAACCTAACGACTTCTCTAAAGAACAAATCCGCAATGTTTGAAGCATCATCGGTTTTATGACAAGCTATAAAATGTGCCATCTTAGAGAATCTATCCACAACAACAAAAATAGAATCCCTCCCCTTCTTAGTCCTAGGCAACCCCAAAATAAAGTCCATAGAAATGTCAATCCAAGTTCTTTTAAGAATAGCACGCAAAAGTGTTCCCAAAGTTCTATTGACAACTTCAGTTTGTCCATCCGTTTGAGGATGACAAGTAGTAGAAAACAACAATTTTGTGCCAAGTTTAGCCCATAAAGTCTTCCAAAAGTAACTCAAGAATTTAACATCGCGACCAGAAACAATAGTCCTAGGCATGCCATGCAACCTAACGACTTCTCTAAAGAACAAATCCGCAATGTTTGAAGCATCATCGGTTTTATGACAAGCTATAAAATGTGCCATCTTAGAGAATCTATCCACAACAACAAAAATAGAATCCCTCCCCTTCTTAGTCCTAGGCAACCCCAAAATAAAGTCCATAGAAATGTCAATCCAAGTTCTTTTTAAGAATAGCACGCAAAAGTGTTCCCAAAGTTCTATTGACAACTTCAGTTTGTCCATCCGTTTGAGGATGACAAGTAGTAGAAAACAACAATTTTGTGCCAAGTTTAGCCCATAAAGTCTTCCAAAAGTAACTCAAGAATTTAACATCGCGACCAGAAACAATAGTCCTAGGCATGCCATGCAACCTAACGACTTCTCTAAAGAACAAATCCGCAATGTTTGAAGCATCATCGGTTTTATGACAAGCTATAAAATGTGCCATCTTAGAGAATCTATCCACAACAACAAAAATAGAATCCCTCCCCTTCTTAGTCCTAGGCAACCCCAAAATAAAGTCCATAGAAATGTCAATCCAAGTTCTTTTTAAGAATAGCACGCAAAAGTGTTCCCAAAGTTCTATTGACAACTTCAGTTTGTCCATCCGTTTGAGGATGACAAGTAGTAGAAAACAACAATTTTGTGCCAAGTTTAGCCCATAAAGTCTTCCAAAAGTAAACTCAAGAATTTACATCGCGACCAGGAACAATAGTCCCTAGGCACTCCATGCAACCTAAACGACTTCTTTAAAGACAAATCCGCAATGTTTGAAGCAATCATCGGTTTTAGGACAAGCTATAAAATGTGCCATCTTAGAGAATCTATCCACAACAACAAAATAGAATCCCTCCCCTTCCTTAGTCTAGGCGACCCCAAAATAAAGTCCAAGAAATGTCCAATCCAAGTTCTTTTAAGAATAGCACGCAAAAGTGTTCCCAAAGTTTATTGACAACTTCAGTTGTCCATCCGTTTTTTGAGGATGACAAGTAGTAGAAAACAAAATTTGTGCCAAGTTTAGCCCATAAGTCATCCAAAAGGAACTCAAGAATATAAACACTCGCGACCAGATGTTAGAGTGGTGCCCGTCGAGCCAAGTGTTGGCCGAGTGTTCACAATGAAACGCTATGTATAAGCAATCTTTATTTAATAATATTGAATTATTATTTTGGCAAATCTTTATCTGTATACCCATGCTAGCTGCATAGATAAAGCCCTTGAAGTATACAAATAGTAGAAAGAATATGAGATGCTCATATGATGAGTATCATGAAACTCATATTTGTAATACTGTATATTCTAAACGGTTCCTAGTCGATTCAGCCGCCACTAAGAAGGATATAGGCCGCTAGAGTTCGAGACTAGTATCTGCGATGTGAGTACCATGTTTCATTGGTAGGGGACATTGTGATGTCCGAACATGCAGATAGGTGCACCTTGTAGAGTGCACTGAACAACCCTCCATAAAAGGACTTTCCAAGTGGTTCTCACTTATCGAGTGGAAATGTCCTAGTTTATGGTTGTACAGAATTAGTCCTTATGACCCGGGACAACATTGAGACTCTATGTGCTAGAATTACACTTTGACTTGTTTACCGACTCTTATGGGGTCATCAGGTGGCAAGGTTGGGTGTTCTGTCGAAACACATAGGAGTCGATGCATTGTAGTCGGGGATTCACCGCTTACCTTCGGGTATGGATATCCTATGTGTTATCATGTGTATGTAGATCGAAATCTCTGGCCAGAGTATGGTTGTAATTATGAAAGGTGTTCATAGATTACACCATCGATGCAACTACGACATGACACATAGTATCGATTCATTGACAACTCTCGATAAACCAATAGTTGTCGAATCGGTCGGGATATATGAGTTGAAGGGACCGTACTGTACGCTAACCATAATTGAATGGTTCTTGCAGGCACTATCATGTGATACCTAGGGAATCACGTAAGCGATGCTGCTAGGCGTTTACGTGATTGGTGGGTACTATCAGACTTGAGTTCTGACGTTCTTACTATCAAGGAGTTGATAAGTAAGAATGGAGCAATTGGGGTATGCTCGTATAAGGACATGTTTAGTCCGAATCACATGGAGATGTGAACCCACGGCTAGTTGTATCAATGAACCATTGAGGGCCACACAAGTACTAGCTTTGTAAATCCCGATGAGAAGTAAAATAGTTCAATGTGTTGAACGCTTATAAAGGAGTTTATAAGCGTAAGGAAAATTAGAAGTATGATTTCTATAAAGGAGAAAATAGTTCAAATGTGTTGAACGGCTTATAAATGTGTTTATAAGTGTAAAGAAAAATAGAAGTATGACTTCTATGAGAGAAATATAAATTTTAATTTATGAAAGTGTTCCTAGATTAAAATTTGGCCAAGTAAATAATGTAGTTGAAAATTGTGATTTTCATAAACATTATATGGGACTAAATTAAATTAATTCAAGTGTTGAATTAATTAAACACTAGTAGACCTAGTAGAGTCCAATAATTAAAATTAATTCAAGTGTTGAATTAATTAAATAATATTGAGTCTTGTAGAGCTCAATTAAAATAATTATTTAACTAGTGGGACTTGAATAAATTCAAGTAGTATTTAATTAATCTCAAATATGTTTGACATAATTAAAATTTAGTCCATGGTTTTTATGTGTTAAAAACCATATAATATATGTGAGACATGCTAGGGTTTGCATGCTTGGGAGGTGAAGAGTCTTGAATACTTTTGATTAAAAAATTGCAAAGGCATACAACTTTTGTATCTAACTTTTTGCAACCCCAAGAGAACTCTTCCCTCCTCCATTCCACTCAACTTGGCCGAAAATTCTCCTCCCATTTTCTCTCCATTTTCTCATCTTGTGTGTTCTTCAATTTGTTGAGCAACACTACACTTCCTCTTTGAAAATCCTCACATTTTCTAGTGCAAATTGTGAGGGGATCTACCTAGTTGGTGGTGGGCCTAATTTGAAGGAAAGCTTCAAGGATTTGGAGGAGAGCTTGTAGATTCATCTTCCATTCAAGAGCTTTGTTGCTAGTCAACAAAGTTGGAGCCACAATCAACTTTTAAAGTTGATAGGTAAAATTTTCTCAACACCCTATGCTTGAAAAGTTGAGATTTTGTATATGTTTGCACAACTAGTACATGGTGTTCATTTTTGATAAATATTCTTGAAAATTTCGGTTTTCATGATTAATAAAATATTTTGTGCTTCCGTTGCGATTTTGAACACCGTATATCGATCCCTTTCAAGTGGTATCAAGAGCTAAGGTTACTAGTTTTTGTGCAACATATACAAGATATTATATTGAGGGCGATTTCTAACCGTTTGAGATGAAAATTTGCAACAAAACCGAGGCCTTCTTGTGGGGAATTTCGGGCAGCATGTTGCTGCCCGTTTCGGGCAGCTCGGGCTGCCCGAGGGCTGCCCATTTCGGGCAGCAAGGGCAGCCCGAGGGGCTGCCCGAACAGCCCCTAAAGTTTAACAAAAAAAAATTTTTTTTGCATGTTGGCCGGAATGTTGGCCGGAATCCGGCGACGGAACTCCGGCGATGGCGATGACGACTAGGGTTTCCAAAAGTGTTTGGAATATCAAAGTGTCATGGGCCTTGAGTTGTTGGGCCATTAGATGGTCAACATATTTGTGAATTTTAAATGGGCCAAAATGTTTTTGGTGAAAAATAAGTTTTTGGGCCCTTAAGTTTAAAATTACAAAAGTTGCAAATTTTTCTCATAAAATAAATAATTGAAGTTGGACTTTAATTATTTATAGTAAATTGTGATTTATAAGAAATTCGGTTATAAATAAATTAATTGGAAAGTAGACAAGGTGTTTGTATACTTTGTTAATTTAGTTTATAATCGTGGCGGTTAGTGATTGGTTCAAGATATATAATATTGGATCAATTAATTATTGTGATAATTAATTGATGGTGTATGATATGTGATATTATGCATGAAGGATGATCAAAAGCCCAAGCCCAATTTGCTAGGTGTATGCTAGGATATTTGTGTTGTATGATTGTAATAATTATCATTTAAAGTGGGCTTGGTTTATGGCCCGTTCCCACCCCATGAGATGTATCCCTATGTGCCATGGATATTTATTTGTAAATATTAGAATAGGGGAAGATCAAGATTGGAAGATGGTGGCCTTGGTGATTATGAAGATCGAAGACATGTAATATTGGATGCTAATGTAATAGTATAGTTGCATTGCATCCCGTGCATTTACCCTAGGATTGGACCTAGGCCCGTGATTTGGCTCACACGGGCCATTAGTACTTGGGGCGATTGATCATCCTTGTATTGTTTTCTATTTATAATATATGCATGATATGTTATAAATAATGAGTATGTGCGTTATTATTATTATAATAACAAAGTTGCATGAATCCGGCAAACATACGATCAAACATGGCGACCTTTTAAAATAAAATTAATGATGAGACCTTTCAAAATTAAAAACCCTCATTTTGAATAAGATTCAAAATTAATATCAAGCCCGAAAAGGGGAATTATAAATTTGTTTATAATTTCCTTGTCTTCCATCGACAATGGGTGCATGATGAACGCTACCCGTACTCGGGGCTCGGCTCATATTATTGGGGGGGCCCTGGGTGCCGGAAAGCTGTGACATCCATTGACATGGTGATGTGAACTACGTGGAACTCCCATGATTTCGGCTCATATTATTGAGGGAACTCATGGCGACCGTCCATTAAGGTTCAACATCGATGGGTAAGGCTTGACACGTGAAGATGAACGACGTCATATTATTGGGTCCTAATCAAACGTGAGACAAAAGTTTACGTAGAGGGTTGCATTGTGATGCAATTGGAAACTACCTTTTAGGAATTGTGATTGGCTGATATTATTCGGGATCACAATTCGTTAATTGGACCTCACGTACCTACTGAGGAAAGGAGTTTCCCGTTTTCACTAGAGGGTAGTGAAAGATGTCAAAACAGTGGAGCAAATATTTATGAAGTAAAAGTCCAAACTTCATATCTTACTAAATATTTAAAATAGTCATCAACATTTATCTGTTTTACTTTTCAGTACAAATTTTGACAATGTCTTCGATTCGCAATCCGATATCTGCAATACTCGACAAACACATGTTAACCGGACCTAATTACCTCACTTGGCTAAGAAACCTAAAAATCGTCTTGAATTCGGAAAGGGTAACATATACACTAACTCAGTCGCCCCCTGTTGAGGCTCCGACTGACTGCAATCCTGAGGAATTGCAGGCTTACAAGGAATGGTGTGACCATGACTTGATAGCCAGGTGTTATATGCTGACTTCTATGAACGATGAGCTTCAGAGGCGTTTTGAGGGTGCAAAGAGTGCTGCTGACATTCATTTGCATCTCAAAGAGCTCTTTGGTGAGCAAACACGACCTCTAAGGCATGCTACCGTCAAGGAGCTGATCACTTTGCGCATGCGAGATGGGGCCTCGGTCCATGAGCATGGCTTAAAGGTGATCGGGCTCGTGGACAAGCTCGTTGGCATGGATTTGATCTTGCCTTCGGAGTTGACCACGGACGTGTTGCTGTTATCGCTGCCTAGCTCATTTGATCCTTTTGTGGTGAACTTCAACATGAACAAGATGGAACCGACCCTTGAGGAGTTGGTAAACATGCTTGTTACCTTTGAGTCCACTATCAAGAAAGAGAAGTCGGTTCTTTATGTGGGTTCTTCATCTGGTACGAAGATTGATCCACATGGGAATGGAAAGAAGCGTTCTTTCCAACGTCCCGAGAAGAACGAGCCCTTGTTGAGGCAATCTCCGAATCCCGTTGTAGGCAGCCAGACCAGTTAAGGCTGACAAGACTAGGTGATGTTTGTCATCACTGCAAGAAGCCTGGACATTGGAGGCGAAATTGCAAAGAATATCTTGCCCAGAAGTGTTCTGGAAACGGTATGTTCTAAATTTAAGTAAACATTTTAATTAACTCTACTTCTTGGGTATTAGATACCGGTTGTGACTCACATCTCTGTAATGGGTTACAGGTGATGGGAAGAAGTAGGAAGCTTAAGGAAGGTGTGACCTTCTTGAGGATGGGCAATGGAGCAAGAGTTGCTGCCAAGACCTATAAGAGATGTTTACTTATTGTTGAACAATAGTTTTAAGTTAATTTAAGAGATGTTTTGTTTGTACCTGTTTGGTGTAAAACATTATTTTCATTTCTATTGTGATAAAAATGGATATTCTTGTTTATTTAGCAAAGGTGTTTGCAACATTTACAAGAATGAATGTTTAATTGGTACTTGAGAACTTGAAAACGATCTCTATAACTTAAAATTAAAAGATATTCCATTAAATGTCCATTCAAAGGCAGACACCATATGAGATATGGATGGGTAAGCCTCCCAAATATTCTTATCTTAGAATATGGGGAGCCCTGCTTATGTGAAGCAGGTAGTGGGAGATAAATTGGATTGTTGATCCATTTTATGTTACTTTGTGGGATATCCAAGGAATTAAGTTGGATATCATTTCTATCATCCCCAAGAAACAAAAGTGTTTGTTTCTAGGAATGCAACCTTTTTGGAAAGGATTTTCTATTGGATAGAAAAAGGGAGATGATAGAACTCGAAGATGTTCGAGAGACACCCACAGTTATAGAACCCACACCCAAGAGCCAAGAGAGGAGATACAAGCTCCTAGAAGATACGAGAAAGTCTCGAGACCACCTATGAGGTATGGTCAGCTTCTTGAAGAAGGCCATGATGAGCCTAACCATGGATGTGATCCATGGACCTTCAAGGAAGCGTTATCTGATGCCGATTCATCCAAGTGACTTGAAGAAATGGAATCTGAGATGAATTCCATGCATTCGAACCAAGTGTAGGATCTTGTGGATCCACCTGTGGGAACTGTTCCCACAGGGACTTGGGGAGGATGGGAAGGTGTTGACCTTCAAGGCGCGATTGGTGGCAAAAGGATGTACTCAAAGACAAGGAGTTGACTTTGAGGAAACCTTTTCCCAATCGCAATGTTCAAGTCCATAAGGATTTTATTAGCCATAGCTGCATAGTATGACTATGAGATATGGCAGATGGATGTCAAGACAAACTTTCTTAAATGGGGATTTTAAGAAAGTTATTTACATGTCTAAACCTGAAGGGTTTACATCTATCGGAAGTGAGCATATGGTATGCAAACTTCAGAGATCTATTTATGATCTAAAGCAGGCATCTAGGAGTTGGAACCTCAGATTCGACAGTACAATCAAATAGTTTGATTTACTAAGAATCCTGAGGGACCCTATGTGTATAAGAGGTCAGTGGGAGTGTTGTGACATTCCTGGTGCTTTATGTTGATGACATTCTAATCTTTGGGAATGATGTAGGAATGTTGCAATCAACTAAGATATGGTTAGCGAGTAAGTTCTCGATGCAGGACTTGGGTGAAGCATCTTTTGTATTGGGATACAGATCTATTGAGATAGATCGAAAAGATGACTTGGTCTCACCCAGTCCACATACATGATACCATCGTGAAGCGGTTCTCGATGGATGCGTCCTTGAGAGGACATCTACCAATGTGTCATGGCGTGTCCCTATCCAAGTCTGTCTCCTGAGGCTGATGCAGAGATAGTGACGATGACACGCATTCCGTATGCTTCGGCAATTGGTAATATCATGTATGGGATGATATCTACACGTCCTGACGTGGCGTTTTCACTATGTGTAGTGAAAAGATATCAATCGAACCCCGGTCTTCCACAACTAGAAAGCTGTGAAAGACATCCTCAAGTTGTTGAGAAGGACCAATAAGTTGTTCTTGGTCTATGGGGGTAGAGAACTGAAATTGGAAGGCTATACCGACTCTAGCTTCCAAAGCGATATCGATAACTCGAAGTCAACCTCTAGGTTTGTATTCATGCTCAAAGGTGCTGCTGTCTCTTGGAAGAGTTCCAAGCAAGACAATATTACGGATTCCAGCACAGAGGCCGAATACATTGCTGCATCAGATGCAGCAAGGGAGGCTGTTTGGATAAGGAATTTCGTCTAAGAGTTGGACGTCATTCCTAATGGAGTTGCTCCTATCCCGGTGTTGTGTGACAACACGGGAGCTATAGCTCAAGCAAAGGAGCCAAGGTCTCATCAGAATCCAAACTCGTATTGAGAAAGTACCACATCCTCGGAGAGATTGTGGAAAGAAGAGTAGTGTCTATTGACAAAGTCGGCTCCGCAGATTATGTTGTTGATCCACTAGCTAAGCCTTTACCTGGACCATTATTCGACAAGCATCGCGAATCAATGGGTTTTATGCATATGGGTAGTTGGCTCTAGTGCAAGTGGGAGATTGTTAGAGTAGGTGCCCGTCGAGCCAAGTGTTGGCCGAGTGTTCACAATGAAACTCTATGTATAAGCAATCTTTATTTTAATAATATTTGAAATTATTATTTTGGCAAATCTTTATCTGTATACCCATGCTAGCTGCATAGATAAAGCCCTTGAATATACAAATAGTAGAAAGAATATGAGATGCTCATATGATGAGTATCATGAAACTCATATTTGTAATACTGTATATTCTAAACGGTTCCTAGTCGATTCAGCCGCCACTAAGAAGGATATAGGCCGCTAGAGTTCGAGACTAGTATCTGCGATGTGAGTACCATGTTTCATTGGTAGGGGACATTGTGATGTCCGAACATGCAGATAGGTGCACCTTGTAGAGTGCACTGAACAACCCTCCATAAAAGGACTTTCCAAGTGGTTCTCACTTATCGAGTGGAAATGTCCTAGTTTATGGTTGTACAGAATTAGTCCTTATGACCCGGGACAACATTGAGACTCTATGTGCTAGAATTACACTTTGACTTGTTTACCGACTCTTATGGGGTCATCAGGTGGCAAGGTTGGGTGTTCTGTCGAAACACATAGGAGTCGATGCATTGTAGTCGGGGATTCACCGCTTACCTTCGGGTATGGATATCCTATGTGTTATCATGTGTATGTAGATCGAAATCTCTGGCCAGAGTATGGTTGTAATTATGAAAGGTGTTTCATAGATTACACCATCGATGCAACTACGACATGACACATAGTATCGATTCATTGACAACTCTCGATAAACCAATGGTTGTCGAATCGGATCGGGATATATGAGTTGAAGGGACCGTACTGTAGCGCTAACCATAATTGAATGGTTCTTGCAGGCACTATCATGTGATACCTAGGGAATCACGTAAGCGATGCTGCTAGGCGTTTAACGTGATTGGTTGGGTACTATCAGACTTGAGTTCTGACGTTCTTATTATCAAGGTGTTGATAAGTAAGAATGGAGCAATTGGGGTATGCTCGAATAAGGACATGTTTAGTCCGAATCACATGGAGATGTGAACCCACGGCTAGTTGTATCAATGAACCATTGAGGGCCACACAAGTACTAGCTTTGTAAATCCCGATGAGAAGTAAAATAGTTCAATGTGTTGAACGGCTTATAAAGGAGTTTATAAGCGTAAGGAAAATTAGAAGTATGACTTCTATAAAGGAGAAAATAGGTTCAAATGTGTTGAACGGCTTATAAATGTGTTTATAAGTGTAAAGAAAAATAGAAGTATGACTTCTATGAGAGAAATATAAATTTTAATTTATGGAAGTGTTCCTAGATTAAAATTTGGCCAAGTGAATAATGTATTTTGAAAATTGTGATTTTCATAAACATTATTATGGACTAAATTAAATTAATTCAAGTGTTGAATTAATTAAACACTAGTGGACCTAGTAGAGTCCAAATAATTAAATTAATTCAAGTGTTGAATTAATTAAATAATATTGAGCTTGTAGAGCTCATTAAAATAATATTTAACTAGTGGGACTTGAGTAAATTCAAGTAGTTTTAATTAAGTCTCAAATTGTTTGAGATATTAAAATTTAGTCCAAAGTTTTAATTGTTAAAAGATAAGATATGGGAACTTTAGTTTGCATGCTGGGAGGTGAAGAGTCTTGATATTTTTGATTAAACAAATTCAAGGCATACAACTTTTATCTACTTTTGGCAACCCCAAGAGAACTCTTCACTCCTCCATTCCACGCACTTGGCCGAAATCTTCCCATTTTCTCTCCATGTTTCTCTCTTGTGTGTTCTTCATTTTGTTGAGACACTACCTTCTCTTTGAAAAATCCTCAATTTTTCTAGTGCAAATTGTGAGGGGATCTACCTAGTTGGTGGTGGGCCTAATTTGAAGGAAAGCTGTCAAGGATTGGAAGGAGAGCTTGTAGATCATCTTCCATTCAAGAGCTTGTTGCTAGTCAACAAAGTTGGAGCCAAACACAACTTTTAAAGTTGATAGGTAAAATTTTTCTCAACACCCTATGCTGAAAGTTGGAGATTTTTGTAATATGTTTGCACAACTAGTACATGGTGTTCATTTTGATAAATATTCTTGAAAAATTTCGGTTTTCATGATGAATAAAAATTTTTGTGCTTCCGTTGCGATTTTGAACACCGTATATCGATCCCATTCTACAGCCTCAAAACACTTCCAGAACTCGCAATGTAACATCATGGAGACAGCTATAAAAGTGTCATCTTAAGAATCTATCCACAACAAAAAATAGAATCCCTCTTTGTCTTAGGCACCCAAAATAAGTCATAGAATGTCAATCAAGTTCTTTTTAAGAATAGCACGCAAGGTGTTCCCAAAGTTCTATTGACAACTTCAGTTTGTCCATCCGTTTGACGGATGAACAAGTAGTAAGAAACAACAATTTTGTGCCAAGTTTAGCCCAAAAGTCTTCCAATAGTAACTAAAGAATTTAACATCGCGACCAGAAACAATAGTCCTAGGCATGCCATGCAACCTAACGACTTCTCTAAAGAACAAATCCGCAATGTTTGAAGCATCATCGGTTTTATGACAAGCTATAAAATGTGCCATCTTAGAGAATCTATCCACAACAACAAAAATAGAATCCCTCCCCTTCTTAGTCCTAGGCAACCCCAAAATAAAGTCCATAGAAATGTCAATCCAAGTTCTTTTTAAGAATAGCACGCAAAAGTGTTCCCAAAGTTCTATTGACAACTTCAGTTTGTCCATCCGTTTGAGGATGACAAGTAGTAGAAAACAACAATTTTGTGCCAAGTTTAGCCCATAAAGTCTTCCAAAAGTAACTCAAGAATTTAACATCGCGACCAGAAACAATAGTCCTAGGCATGCCATGCAACCTAACGACTTCTCTAAAGAACAAATCCGCAATGTTTGAAGCATCATCGGTTTTATGACAAGCTATAAAATGTGCCATCTTAGAGAATCTATCCACAACAATAAAAATAGAATCCCTCCCCTTCTTAGTCCTAGGCAACCCAAAATAAAGTCCATAGAAATGTCAATCCAAGTTCTTTTTAAGAATAGCACGCAAAAGTGTTCCCAAAGTTCTATTGACAACTTCAGTTTGTCCATCCGTTTGAGGATGACAAGTAGTAGAAAACAACAATTTTGTGCCAAGTTTAGCCCATAAAGTCTTCCAAAAGTAACTCAAGAATTTAACATCGCGACCAGAAACAATAGTCCTAGGCATTCCATGCAACCTAACGACTTCTCTAAAGAACAAATCCGCAATGTTTGAAGCATCATCGGTTTTATGACAAGCTATAAAATGTGCCATCTTAGAGAATCTATCCACAACAACAAAAATAGAATCCCTCCCCTTCTTAGTCCTAGGCAACCCCAAAATAAAGTCCATAGAAATGTCAATCCAAGTTCTTTTTAAGAATAGCACGCAAAAGTGTTCCCAAAGTTCTATTGACAACTTCAGTTTGTCCATCCGTTTGAGGATGACAAGTAGTAGAAAACAACAATTTTGTGCCAAGTTTAGCCCATAAAGTCTTCCAATAGTAACTCAAGAATTTAACATCGCGACCAGAAACAATAGTCCTAGGCATGCCATGCAACCTAACGACTTCTCTAAAGAACAAATCCGCAATGTTTGAAGCATCATCGGTTTTATGACAAGCTATAAAATGTGCCATCTTAGAGAATCTATCCACAACAACAAAAATAGAATCCCTCCCCTTCTTAGTCCTAGGCACCCCAAAATAAAGTCCATAGAAATGTCAATCCAAGTTCTTTTTAAGAATAGCACGCAAAAGTGTTCCCAAAGTTCTATTGACAACTTCAGTTTGTCCATCCGTTTGAGGATGACAGTAGTAGAAAACAACAATTTTGTGCCAAGTTTAGCCCATAAAGTCTTCCAATAGTAACTCAAGAATTTAACATCGCGACCAGAAACAATAGTCCTAGGCATGCCATGCAACCTAACGACTTCTCTAAAGAACAAATCCGCAATGTTTGAAGCATCATCGGTTTTATGACAAGCTATAAAATGTGCCATCTTAGAGAATCTATCCACAACAACATCCACAAAAAAAACACACAGAGAAAAAACCACAAAAATTACAAAAAAAAAAAAAAATAAAATTCAAAATAAAGCACCAAAAAAAATAAAAAAAAAAAAACAACAAAGTAAAAAAAAAAAATAAACCATAAAAGATAAAAAAAAAAATAGAATGAGTTACAAGCAGAAAAGCAAAAACCAGAATAAAAGAAAAGAAAACAATAAAGATCATACAAACATAAAAAAAAAAAAAGTTAAGCAAAAAAATAAAATAAGAGAAGAAAAAAAAAATAAAAAATAAATCCCTCCCCTTCTTATGTCTAGGCAACCCCAAAATAAAGTCCATAGAAATGTCATCCGTTTTTTTTTAAGAATAGCACCAAAAGTGTTCCAAAGTTTTATTGACAACTTAAGTTTGTCCATCCGTTTGAGGATGACAAGTAGTAGAAAACAAAAATTTTGTGCCAAGTTTAGCCCATAAAGTCTTCCAAAATAACTCAAGAATTTAACATCGCGACCAGAAACAATAGTCCTAGGCATGCCATGCAACCTAACGACTTCTCTAAAGAACAAATCCGCAATGTTTGAAGCATCATCGGTTTATGACAAGCTATAAAATGTGTCCATCTTAGAGAATCTATCCACAACAACAAAAATAGAATCCCTCCCCTTCTTAGTCCTAGGCAACCCCAAAATAAAGTCCATAGAAATGTCAATCCAAGTTCTTTTTAAGAATAGCACGCAAAAGTGTTCCCAAAGTTCTATTGACAACTTCAGTTTGTCCATCCGTTTGAGGATGACAAGTAGTAGAAAACAACAATTTTGTGCCAAGTTTAGCCCATAAAGTCTTCCAATAGTAACTCAAGAATTAACATCGCGACCAGAAACAATAGTCCTAGGCATGCCATGCAACCTAACGACTTCTCTAAAGAACAAATCCGCAATGTTTGAAGCATCATCGGTTTTATGACAAGCTATAAAATGTGCCATCTTAGAGAATCTATCCACAACAACAAAAATAGAATCCCTCCCCTTCTTAGTCCTTAGGCAACCCCAAAATAAAGTCCATAGAAATGTCAATCCAAGTTCTTTTTAAGAATAGCACGCAAAAGTGTTCCCAAAGTTCTATTGACAACTTCAGTTTGTCCATCCGTTTGAGGATGACAAGTAGTAGAAAACAACAATTTTGTGCCAAGTTTAGCCCATAAAGTCTTCCAAAAGTAACTCAAGAATTTAACATCGCGACCAGAAACAATAGTCCTAGGCATGCCATGCAACCTAACGACTTCTCTAAAGAACAAATCCGCAATGTTTGAAGCATCATCGGTTTATGACAAGCTATAAAATGTGCCATCTTAGAGAATCTATCCACAACAACAAAAATAGAATCCCTCCCCTTCTTAGTCCTAGGCAACCCCAAAATAAAGTCCATAGAAATGTCAATCCAAGTTCTTTTTAAGAATAGCACGCAAAAGTGTTCCCAAAGTTCTATTGACAACTTCAGTTTGTCCATCCGTTTGAGGATGACAAGTAGTAGAAAACAACAATTTTGTGCCAAGTTTAGCCCATAAAGTCTTCCAAAAGTAACTCAAGAATTTAACATCGCGACCAGAAACAATAGTCCTAGGCATGCCATGCAACCTAACGACTTCTCTAAAGAACAAATCCGCAATGTTTGAAGCATCATCGTTTTATGACAAGCTATAAAATGTGCCATCTTAGAGAATCTATCCACAACAACAAAAATAGAATCCCTCCCCTTCTTAGTCCTAGGCAACCCCAAAATAAAGTCCATAGAAATGTCAATCCAAGTTCTTTTTAAGAATAGCACGCAAAAGTGTTCCAAAGTTCTATTGACAACTTCAGTTTGTCCATCCGTTTGAGGATGACAAGTAGTAGAAAACAACAATTTTGTGCCAAGTTTAGCCCATAAAGTCTTCCAAAAGTAACTCAAGAATTTAACATCGCGACAGAAACAATAGTCCTAGGCATGCCATGCAACCTAACGACTTCTCTAAAGAACAAATCCGCAATGTTTGAAGCATCATCGGTTTTATGACAAGCTATAAAATGTGCATCTTAGAGAATCTATCCACAACAACAAAAATAGAATCCCTCCCTTCTTAGTCCTAGGCAACCCCAAAATAAAGTCCATAGAAATGTCAATCCAAGTTCTTTTAAGAATAGCACGCAAAAGTGTTCCCAAAGTTCTTTGACAACTTCAGTTTGTCCATCCGTTTGAGGATGACAAGTAGTAGAAAACAACAATTTTGTGCCAAGTTTAGCCCATAAAGTATTCCAAAAGTAACTCAAGAATTTAACATCGCGACCAGAAACAATAGTCCTAGGCATGCCATGCAACCTAACGACTTCTCTAAAGAACAAATCCGCAATGTTTGAAGCATCATCGGTTTTATGACAAGCTATAAAATGTGCCATCTTAGAGAATCTATCCACAACAACAAAAATAGAATCCCTCCCCTTCTTAGTCCTAGGCAACCCCAAAATAAAGTCCATAGAAATGTACAATCCAAGTTCTTTTTAAGAATAGCACGCAAAGTGTTCCCAAAGTTCTATTGACAACTTCAGTTTGTCCATCCGTTTGAGGATGACAAGTAGTAGAAAACAACAATTTTGTGCCAAGTTTAGCCCATAAAGTCTTCCAAAAGTAACTCAAGAATTTAACATCGCGACCAGAAACAATAGTCCTAGGCATGCCATGCAACCTAACGACTTCTCTAAAGAACAAATCCGCAATGTTTGAAGCATCATCGGTTTTATGACAAGCTATAAAATGTGCCATCTTAGAGAATCTATCCACAACAACAAAAATAGAATCCCTCCCCTTCTTAGTCCTAGGCAACCCCAAAATAAAGTCCATAGAAATGTCAATCCAAGTTCTTTTTAAGAATAGCACGCAAAAGTGTTCCCAAAGTTCTATTGACAACTTCAGTTTGTCCATCCGTTTGAGGATGACAAGTAGTAGAAAACAACAATTTTGTGCCAAGTTTAGCCCATAAAGTCTTCCAAAAGTAACTCAAGAATTTAACATCGCGACCAGAAACAATAGTCCTAGGCATGCCATGCAACCTAACGACTTCTCTAAAGAACAAATCCGCAATGTTTGAAGCATCATCGGTTTTATGACAAGCTATAAAATGTGCCATCTTAGAGAATCTATCCACAACAACAAAATAGAATCCCTCCCCTTCTTAGTCCTAGGCAACCCCAAAATAAAGTCCATAGAAATGTCAATCCAAGTTCTTTTTAAGAATAGCACGCAAAAGTGTTCCCAAAGTTCTATTGACAACTTCAGTTTGTCCATCCGTTTGAGGATGACAAGTAGTAGAAAACAACAATTTTGTGCCAAGTTTAGCCCATAAAGTCTTCCAAAAGTAACTCAAGAATTTAACATCGCGACCAGAAACAATAGTCCTAGGCATGCCATGCAACCTAACGACTTCTCTAAAGAACAAATCCGCAATGTTTGAAGCATCATCGGTTTTATGACAAGCTATAAAATGTGCCATCTTAGAGAATCTATCCACAACAACAAAAATAGAATCCCTCCCCTTCTTAGTCCTAGGCAACCCCAAAATAAAGTCCATAGAAATGTCAATCCAAGTTCTTTTTAAGAATAGCACGCAAAAGTGTTCCCAAAGTTCTATTGACAACTTCAGTTTGTCCATCCGTTTGAGGATGACAAGTAGTAGAAACAACAATTTTGTGCCAAGTTTAGCCCATAAAGTCATTCCAAAAGTAACTCAAGAATTTAACATCGCGACCAGAAACAATAGTCCTAGGCATGCCATGCAACCTAACGACTTCTCTAAAGAACAAATCCTGCAATGTTTGAAGCATCATCGGTTTTATGACAAGCTATAAAATGTGTCATCTTAGAGAATCTATCCACAACAACAAAAATAGAATCCCTCCCATTCTTAGTCTTAGGCAACCCCAAAATAAAGTCCATAGAAATGTCAATCCAAGTCTTTTTAAGAATAGCACGCAAAAGTGTTCCCAAAGTTCTATTGACAACTTCAGTTTGTCCATCCGTTTGAAATGACAAGTAGTAGAAAACAACAATTTTGTGCCAAGTTTAGCCATAAAGTCTTCCAAAAGTAACTCAAGAATTTAACATCGCGACCAGAAACAATAGTCCTAGGCACTCCAGGCAACCTAACGACTTCTCTAAAGAACAAATCCGCAATGTTTGAAGCATCATCGGTTTTATGACAAGCTATAAAATGTGCCATCTTAGAGAATCTATCCACAACAATAAAAATAGAATCCCTCCCCTCTTAGTCCTAGGCAACCCCAAAATAAAGTCCATAGAAATGTCAATCCAAATTCTTTTTAGGAATAGCACGCAAAGTGTTCCCAAAGTTCTATTGACAACTTCAGTTTGTCCATCCGTTTGAGGATGACAAGTAGTAGAAAACAACAATTTTGTGCCAAGTTTAGCCCATAAAGTCTTCCAATAGTAAATAAAGAATTTAACATCGCGACCAGAAACAATAGTCCTAGGCATGCCATGCAACCTAACGACTTCTCTAAAGAACAAATCCGCAATGTTTGAAGCATCATCGTTTTTATGACAAGCTATAAAATGTGCCATCTTAGAGAATCTATCCACAACAACAAAATAGAATCCCTCCCTTCTTTGTCTAGGCACCCCAAAATAAAGTCCATAGAAATGTCAATCCAAGTTCTTTTTAAGAATAGCACGCAAAAGTGTTCCCAAAGTTCAATTGACAACTTCAGTTTGCCATCCGTTTGAGGATGACAGTAGTAGAAACAACAATTTTGTGCCAAGTTAGCCCATACAGTCTTCCAAAATAACTCAAGAATTACATCGCGACCAGAACATAGTCCTCGAGGCACTCATGCAACTAACGACTTCT
>NW_027330793.1:0-469 GCF_022965805.1 Primulina eburnea
ATTGTTTTCTTAATATTAAATTTTATCTCAAAACTCCAACTCCAGTCCGGGCCACTTATTTAACTGAAACGATAAAACCATACTTATGCGATTAAAAATAAATAATCATGACTAACAACTTTAAAATGCTTTAAATAATAAAGAAATCATTTTTAATTTAAATTTTACTAGAAATTATGCATGGCTTATACGAAGTCTGATCTACAGGTTCTACATTCTAAGAGTGTGATATTCTCTGGGTGGCGGTACCTCGGCCCATGCTGGACCGTGCTAATGACCCATGATCAGTAGTGGTGCATGGATATGAGCCGAGGCCTGTGTTTGTTCAGCCTAATGACCCATTATCGTTACAGAAATAATTAGCAAGCGGGGGCCCGATCGAGCACATACATAACAATATACATGATTTTGAAGGAAAGAACATATCATGCAAAAAATAATTTCCTACAACATACTTCATAAACATAGA
>NW_027330794.1:0-746 GCF_022965805.1 Primulina eburnea
ACTATGGTCATGTCGTAGTTTGCATCGATGGTGTAATCTATGAAACCCCTTTCATAATTACCACCATAGTCTGGACAGAGATTTCAACCTACATGCACATGATAACACATAGGATATCCATACCCGAAGGTAAGCGGTGAATCCCCGACTACAATGCATCGACTCCTATAGTTTGCGACATGACACCCAACCTTGCCACCTGATGACCCCATAAGAGTGGTAAACAAGTTAAAGTGAAATGCTAGCACATAGAGTCTCAATGTTGTCCCGGGTCATAAGGACTAATGGTGTACAACCATAAACTAGGACGTTTCCACTCGATAAGTGAGAACCACTTAGAAAGTCTTTTAATGGAGGGTTGTTAGTGCACTCTACCAGGAGCATCTATCTGCATGCTCGGACATCACAATTTCCCCTACCAATGAAACATGGTACTCACATCGCAGATACTAGTGCTCTAACTCGAGCGGCCATATCCTTCTTAGTGGCGGCTGAATCGACTAGGAACCGTTTAGAATATACAGTATTACAAATATGAGTTTCATGATACTCATCATATGAGCATCTCATATTCTTTCTACTATTTGTATATTCAAGGGCTTTATCTATGCAACTAGCATGGGTATATAGATAAAAATGTGCCAAAATAATAATTCAAACATTACTAAAATAAAGATTGCTTATACATAGAGTTTCATTGTGAACACTCGGCCAACACTTGGCTCGACGGGCACCTACTCTAACAA
>NW_027330795.1:0-112342 GCF_022965805.1 Primulina eburnea
CAAATCGCATCACACCCTTGAGAGGTGCTATCTTCAGAAAAACATGATCGCCAACCTCGAACTGCAAAGGTCTGCGACGAACATCTGCATAACTCTTCTGCCTCGACTGAGCAGTCTTCATCCTCTCTCTGATAACTGCAACAACATCGGCAGTCTGCTGGACCAACTCG
The DNA here is from genome assembly GCF_022965805.1 of Primulina eburnea. NCBI lineage: Eukaryota > Viridiplantae > Streptophyta > Magnoliopsida > Lamiales > Gesneriaceae > Primulina > Primulina eburnea. Next base: position 171 of record NW_027330795.1, read on the forward strand.
GGACCCAACATCTTCCTCTCTCCAACCTCATCCCAAAACAAAGGGGATCTGCACTTCCTGCCATAAAGTGCCTCATACGGTGCCATGCCAATCGTCGCCTGGTAGCTATTGTTGTACGTGAACTCCACAAGTGGCAGCTTAGAATCCCAACTACCAGAATAGTCAATAGTACAAGCTCTGAGCATATCCTCCAGAATCTGAATGACTCTCTCTGACTGACCGTCGCTCTGAGGATGATAAGCTGTACTGAAAGCTAATCGAGAACCCAAAGCTCTGTGAAGACTCTTCCAAAACTCGGAGGTAAATCTAGGGTCACGATCAGACACAATCGACACGGGCACACCATGAAGTCTAACAATCTCGGCAATGTAGTCCTCGGCATACTGAGACATCGAATACGTCGTCTTGACTGGGAGAAAATGAGCCGACTTGGTCAATCTATCAACAATGACCCAAATGGAATTATAACCCCTCTGAACTCTGGGCAGACCAGTCACGAAATCCATAGTGATATGCTCCCACTTCCACTGAGGAATCGGCAAAGAAAGCAATGTCCCAGCAGGTCTCTGGTGCTCAATCTTTACCTGCTGACAAGTAAGGCACTGAGAAATGAACAAAGCAATATCTCTCTTCATACCTGGCCACCAGTAGAGTCGACGAAGATCCTGATACATCTTCGTACTGCCTGGATGAATCGAATAAGGTGCGGTATGAGCCTCTGTCAAGACGTCTCTACGAATATCGTCGCCAGAAGGAACACAAATGCGGCCTCTGAAAGTTACCAAACCATCACCATTCAGACTAAACTCTGAATTCCCTCTAGCCTCAGCTCTAGCTCTCAACTCTGTCAACTGAACATCAGTCGACTGCTCTCTACGGATCCTGTCCGTCAAAGTAGATCGAATGACCAACGCTGAAAAGCGAGCAATGGTCCCTGGAATCACTAGATCAATCTCCTCTCTCTGCAAATCCATCAACAATGGTCTCTGAATCAAAGAACTCAAAGAAGCACTCGATTTGCGGCTCAAAGCATCAGCCACCACATTCGCCTTCCCTGGGTGATAACCGATCGTCACATCATAATCCTTGACCAGCTCTAACCACCTCCTCTGCCTCATGTTGAGCTCTTTCTGCGAGAACAAATACTTCAAACTCTTGTGGTCTGTAAAGATCTCACACTTTTCGCCATACAGATAATGTCTCCAAATCTTCAGGGCGAAAACCACAGCTGCGAGCTCCAAATCATGCGTCGGATAATTCTTCTCATAATCCTTCAACTGGCGAGACGCATAGGCAATGACCTTACCTCGCTGCATCAACACTGCACCAAGGCCTCTCTTCGACGCATCGGTATAGACAACAAAGTCCTCTGAACCACTGGGCAAAGAAAGAACAGGAGCTGTCGTCAATCTGTCCTTCAACTCCTGAAATGCACTCTGGCAATCGATAGTCCACTCGAACTTCACAGTCTTCCTCGTCAGATTGGACAATGGCAGGGCAATCTTGGAGAAACCTGAAATGAAACGACGATAGTAACCTGCCAAACCAAGGAAACTGCGAACCTCTGAAACAGTGGTAGGAATAGGCCAACTCTGAATCGCCTCTATCTTCAATGGATCAACAGCAATGCCATCTCTCGAAACAACATGGCCTAGAAAAGAAATCTGATCCAGCCAAAACTCACACTTCTTCAGCTTGGCAAACAACCTCTTCTCTCGCAACAACTGAAGAACAATTCTGAGATGCTCGGCATGAAGCTCTCTGGTCTTGGAATAGATCAAGATATCGTCAATGAAGACAATGACGAAGCTATCCAGATAAGGCTTGAACACACGGTTCATCAGGTCCATGAAGACTGAAGGGGCATTGGTCAAACCAAAAGACATCACAAGAAACTCATAGTGACCATACCTGGTCCGGAAAGCTGTCTTAGGGATATCAGACTCCCTAACCTTCAACTGATAGTAGCCAGACCGAAGATCAATCTTCGAGAACACAGTGGCACCATGGAGCTGATCAAACAAATCATCTATCCGAGGCAACGGATACTTGTTCTTGACAGTCACTTTGTTGAGCTCCCTGTAGTCGATACACAGCCGCAAGGAACCATCCTTCTTCTTGACAAACAGAACCGGAGCTCCCCAAGGCGAAGAACTCGGACGAATAAAGCCTTTGTCTAAAAGATCCTGCAACTGAGTCTTCAACTCCTTCATCTCGGTAGGGGCCATCCTGTACGGAGCCTTAGAGATAGGAACCGTACCTGGAGCTAAATCGATCACAAACTCAACATCCCTATCCGGCGGCAAACCCGGAACATCATCCTCAAACACATCAGCAAACTCCCTCACCACATCAATATCATCTACATTCAACTTAATCAATCTATCAACATCCACAATAGAAGCAAGAAATCCATCGCAACCTCTACACAACAATCTCTCAGCCTCAAGACAAGAAATAAAAGGAAGGACCAGCGAAGTACCTGCACTGGCGAGCGCTCCTCCCTGGCCATCATCTGCAAAAGTCACCTTCTTAGCAACACAATCGATAACTGCACGGTAAGTCGAAAGCCAATCCATGCCAAGAATAACGTCGAAAGCAACCATAGGGATAACAATCAAATCAGCGAAGACAACTCGCTCCTCAATACGAACAGGGCACGCAAAGACAATCGATGTCGGGCACAACACGTCCCCCGAAGGCAAAACAACATTAAGATGAAGGGGAAGAATAGAAGGAACTATACCCAAAGATCTCAAAAATAATTCAGACATAAAAGAATGAGTAGCACCAGTATCAATCAAAGTAGTAGCTTGATGCAAACGTGGTTGATCAAGCACCAAAGAAAGCATGGGAGTCGTTGGAGTTGCCCGAAGGACCTATAACGAGGGGACGAAGCAAGAAGTTTAAAGATGCACTTCAAGGACTCATGATGAGCTATCAAGGAAGTCCTACAAGTTGGATGTCTAAATTAGAGGAGGTTGGGAATCATGGGAATGATATTGGAGGTCTTTGGAATTTAATTCAAGGTCAATTGCCGCAGCAGGACTGCACCCGCGCTATGTTATACATTGCACCCGCGTTCCATAATGATCAAAGTGAAGAAAATCCCCGAAGCAATACCGCACCCGCGGTCTAACATGAACCGCACCCGCGGTGCAAGAGTGCACCCGCGCTCCTACAAGGACCGCACCCGCGGTCTTGTAAAAAAAAAAAAAAAAAAAAAAAAATTTTTTTTTTTTTTTTTTTTTTCGAAGCCTGACCGCACCCGCGGTCTTTCAACAGCGCACCCGCGGTCCTTTAGTGCACTTCCGTGTCAAAGTTTCTAATTATCTCATTTAAGCTTTTCACACTACTTTTCTTGTATTTTATTGCTTATATAATTGATGTATTAGACTTGAACGAAATTAATCATTGAAGATATATAAAATTGCATTGAGTTCTCTCAATCTTGCAAGGCTTTTGTGCTTTGTGTTTATCAAAATCAAACTTATCAAAGATTTCATCTTTGTGGCGTTTGTCGATTGTTCTTCGCACGGATTGTCAAAACAAGTTCTTTGAAGGTTCGTTCGAGATTCAATTGTTATCATCGTTGATATTTGTTGCTAAGATTTAATATCTTAGAGGTGAATATCACAAATCTTTACTTGTTTCAAAAGATCGGGACAACAAATCGATCCTTGTTTGATATTGAGTTGAGGGTGCGATTTCTATATTCGTGCTTGCCTTTCATTCGTACGAGGATTCGTATCATTTGGTATCAGAGCTTAGGCTCATTGATTCAAGTAAGTTATCCTTTTTTTTTTTTTTTTTTTGTGTTCAGATCTGTTTAAAAAAAAATTATTGTTCTGTTTCAGATCTGTGTTATATTGTTGTTTCTATTGTCATATCTATCAAAAACAAAAACAAAAATTCGATCTGTATCAAATCTGTGTTATCCTTTCGTTTCTGTGTCCAGATTTGTGTTATCCTTTGTTCTGCCTTAAGATCTGTGTTATTTTCTATCATCCTTTGTCATTCTTGAATCTAGAATTTTCGAAAATTTGTGTATCATCGTTCTTGTTATTGTGCAGTCCAAGTGAGACAGTTGCGAGTGTCCACGAAGTGAATCTTTTTGTTTGATAAAAAAAAAATACAAAGATTGAGCACACCTTTGAGAGAAAAATCAAATTTGAGTGGAAAAATCATTTGAGTGCGAGAGCTATTTCTTTGGAGTGATCGTGAGAATTTGGGTGAGGAAAATCTTTTATTTCTACTAACGTTTTATTGCAGGTATAAAATCTGAAATTAAAATGGAGAAGGAAGTAGGAGAGAGTTCGAACCAGGGGTTGTCTAAGGTTCAAATGGAGGCGTTATTTGGGCATTTTAGTAGAATGTTGAGGGTTGAGTTGGATCCTTTATATGAGAGATTGGATAGGCTTGAAGTTAGTACGAGTGAAAATAAATCTAAGCCTAAAGGTTTGGGTAGAGTGGATGAAGAAGAGGATGATTATGAGTTGGAAGGAGAAGAGGAGAGTCAAAACGAGAATTGGGGTAGAAGCGGAAGAGGTAGAGGATTTGGTAGGGGAAGAAGAGAAGCCTTACGTGGGAGGTACGATGATGAGAATAAGGAAGATAATAACATAGGTAGCATTAAGATGAAAATTCCGTCGTTCAATGGTAAGTCGGATCCAGAGGCTTATTTAGAATGGGAAAAGCGAGTTGAATTTGTGTTTGATTGTCACCATTATTCCGAACAAAAGAAGGTTAGGTTGGCCGTGGTTGAATTTGTTGATTATGCACTTATTTGGTGGGATCAATTAGTGACCACTAAGAGGAGATGCAATGAGAGGCCTATAGAAACTTGGGCGGAGATGAAAAGCATAATGAGGAAAAGGTTTGTACCAAATCACTACTATAGAGAAGTGTTTAAGAAGTTACAAACTTTGAGACAAGGTGTGAAGAGTGTTGAGGACTACTATAAAGAGTTGGAAGTAGTCATGATTAGAGCAAACATTGAGGAGGATAGTGAGGCTACTATGGCTCGTTTTCTGTGTGGTTTGAACAGGGAAATTCAAGACCAAGTGGAGCTTAGACATTACTTGGATCTAGATGAAATGGTGCAGATGGCGATTAAAGTGGAGCAACAACTCAAGAGGAGAGGAGTTGGTCGTACCACACAAACTGGGAATACATCAACACCTTGGCGTTCCAACGTTGTTAAACGTGAAGAAAGCAAAGCAGTGGTCAAGCCCAAAGTTGACATTAAACAGGAGGCGCCTAAGCAAGGAGTGCAAGGTAAACCTGAAACTCCTATTAATCGTTCTAGAGATATTAAATGTTTTAGGTGTCAAGGAGTTGGACATATTGCTAGTCAATGTCCCAATAAAAGGGTGATGGTGTTGAATAATTATGGGGAGTATGAATCTCATAGTGAGGGAGATGATGGAGAGGATGAAGATGAGATGCCTGAATTAGAGGATCCTGATGAGGGATATGAGGCAGTTGTGGGAGAAGCGTTAGTGACTAGGCGTATAATGAGTACCCAAGTCAAGGAAGAAGAAACTAACCAAAGGGAAAACTTATTCCATACTAGGTGTTTTGTCAATGGCAAGGTTTGCAATCTTATTATAGATGGAGGAAGTTGTACCAATGTTGCTAGTCTTGAGATGGTTGAAAAATTGAGCTTGCCTACTTTGAAACATCCCCAACCATATAGGCTACAATGGTTGAATGACTGTGCCGAAGTGAAGGTGAACAAACAAGTTTTGGTTGCGTTTTCGATTGGGAAGTATATTGATGAGGTGTTGTGTGATGTGGTGCCAATGCATGCTTGTCATATTTTGTTAGGGAGACCATGGCAATATGATAGGCAAGTGACACATGATGGGTTTAGAAATAAATATTCTTTTGTACTCAAGAAAGAACCCATTGTTTTACTTCCTTTGTCCCCAAAGCAAGTGTTGGAGGACCAATTGAAAAAGAAGAAAAGAGATGAGGCCGAAAGAAAGAGTGAATTAAAAAGTGAGATGGCCTTTGAAAAGAAAAATGAAATGGCTAAAAACAAAAGTGATAAAAAAATTGAGATAGCCATACAAAAGAAAAATGAGGAAAAAGAAAATGAGAGGAAAGAGGCCAAAAAGAAAACATATATGGCCCAAAAGAGTGAGTTGAAGCAATTGATGCACACACATGAACCACTTGTGTTGATTGTTTATAAGGAGATCCTCCTTAACACAAGTGATATAGCCGGGTCCCTTCCGAGCATTGTAATTTCACTTTTGCAGGAATTTGAAGATGTATTTCCGGAGGAGCTACCTCAAGGATTACCACCATTGAGGGGGATTGAGCACCAAATTGATTTGGTACCCGGAATTGTATTGCCAAATCGTCCAGCTTACAGAAGCAATCCGGAGGAGACTAAGGAGCTACAACTACAGGTAAGTGAGTTGTTAGATAGGGGTTTTGTGCGTGAGTCCATGTCTCCTTGTGCTGTACCTGTTTTACGAGTTCCTAAGAAAGATGGTTCATGGCGTATGTGCGTGGATTGTAGGGCAATTAATAACATAACCATCAAGTATAGGCATCCCATACCTAGACTAGATGATATGTTAGATGAGTTGCATGGTGCATGTATTATTAGTAAGATTGATTTGAAAAGTGGTTATCATCAAATTAGAATGAGGGAAGGTGATGAGTGGAAAACGGCATTTAAAACCAAGTATGGGTTATATGAGTGGATGGTCATGCCTTTTGGCTTAACTAATGCTCCTAGTACCTTTATGAGGTTGATGAATCATGTTTTGCGTGCTTACATAGGAAAATTTGTTGTGGTTTATTTTGATGATATTCTTGTGTATAGCAAAGATTTAGAAGAGCATGTTGAGCATTTGAGACTTGTACTGATGACACTTAGGGATGAACATTTATATGCTAATCTTAAGAAATGTGATTTTTGTACAAGCAAGCTTGTTTTTCTAGGTTTTGTGGTAAGTTCACAGGGGATACAAGTGGATGACGACAAGGTAAGTGCTATTCGAGATTGGCCAACACCTGCTAATGTTAGTCAAGTTCGAAGCTTTCATGGTCTTGCAAGCTTCTATAGGAGGTTTGTAAAAGATTTTAGCACATTGGCGGCACCGATGACCGCGGTGATTAAGAAGCACGTTCCATTCCATTGGGGCGAGGAGCAAGAGAAGTCTTTTAATATTATTAAACAAAAATTAATAAATGCGCCTTTACTTGTTTTGCCTGATTTTTCTAATACTTTTGAAATTGAATGTGATGCTTCAGGTGTAGGAATTGGTGGTGTTTTGATGCAAGGAGGACGGCCGGTGGCATACTTTAGTGAGAAGCTCAATGGAGCAGCACTGAACTATCCAACGTATGACAAGGAGTTGTACGCGCTTGTGAGGACCTTGGAGGTGTGGCAACACTACTTGAGACCTAAAGAGTTTGTGATTCACACGGATCATGAGTCTCTTAAGCACCTTAAGGGACAACAGAAGTTGAATAAGCGGCATGCTAAATGGGTGGCATTCATAGGTACATTTCCCTACATAATCAAATACAAACAAGGTAAGGATAATGTAGTGGCTGACGCACTATCACGGAGGTACGTATTAATCTCTACCTTGGATTCGAAAATCTTGGGATTTGAACATATGAAAGAGTTGTATTTGTTGGATGAGGATTTTAAGGAGATATTTGAAACATGTATGCATGGTCCACATGATAAATTTTATTTGCATAATGGGTTTTTATTTAGAGAAGATAGATTGTGCATTCCTAAGTCATCAATTCGTGAATTACTTGTGAGGGAGGCACATGGTGGAGGTTTAATGGGGCATTTTGGTGTGGCTAAAACTTTGAGTTGTTTGCATGAGCATTTTTATTGGCCACATATGAAACGTGATGTTGAACGTGTTTGTGAAAAATGCATTACTTGTAGACAAGCTAAGTCTAGAACACAACCACATGGCTTGTATACACCACTTCCCGTCCCTAGTGAACCTTGGGTTGATATTTCTATGGACTTTGTTTTGGGGTTGCCTAGGACAAAGAAGGGGAGGGATTCAATATTTGTTGTTGTTGACAGATTCTCTAAAATGGCACATTTTATTGCTTGTCACAAAACTGATGATGCATCAAACATTGCAGATTTGTTCTTTAAGGAAGTCGTTAGGTTGCATGGTATGCCTAGGACAATTGTGTCTGATCGTGATGTTAAATTCTTAAGTTACTTTTGGAAAACCTTGTGGGCTAAACTTGGCACGAAACTGATGTTTTCTACTACATGTCATCCTCAAACGGATGGACAAACTGAAGTTGTTAACCGAACTCTAGGAACACTTTTGCGTGCTATCATTAAGAAGAACTTAAAGAATTGGGAGGATTGTTTACCATTTGTTGAGTTTGCTTATAATCGTTGCGTGCATTCTACTACAAATTATTCACCATTTGAAATTGTATATGGTTTTAATCCTTTGACTCCGTTGGATTTGATGTCTTTACCTGTGAGTGACAGGTTGAACATGGATGGCCAGAAGAAAGCTGAATTCGTTAGAAGTTTGCATGAGAAGGTCAAGGATAACATCGAGAAGAAGAATTTACAATACACGAAGCAAGCCAACAAGGGAAGGAAAAAGATGGTTTTTGAAAAGGGAGATTGGGTGTGGTTGCACTTAAGGAAGGAAAGATTTCCAGAGAAGCGACGTTCAAAGCTTTTACCTAGGGGTGATGGACCATTTCAAGTAATTGAAAGGATCAACGACAATGCATATAAACTTGATCTGCCAGGTGAGTACAATGTCAGTTCTACTTTTAATGTTAGTGATCTTTCGTTGTTTGATGTAGGAGATGATCAAGATTTGAGGACAAATCCTTTTCAAGAAGGGGAGAATGATGCAAACGTGGTTGATCAAGCACCAAAGAAAGCATGGGAGTCGTTGGAGTTGCCCGAAGGACCTATAACGAGGGGACGAAGCAAGAAGTTTAAAGATGCACTTCAAGGACTCATGATGAGCTATCAAGGAAGTCCTACAAGTTGGATGTCTAAATTAGAGGAGGTTGGGAATCATGGGAATGATATTGGAGGTCTTTGGAATTTAATTCAAGGTCAATTGCCGCAGCAGGACTGCACCCGCGCTATGTTATACATTGCACCCGCGTTCCATAATGATCAAAGTGAAGAAAATCCCCGAAGCAATACCGCACCCGCGGTCTAACATGAACCGCACCCGCGGTGCAAGAGTGCACCCGCGCTCCTACAAGGACCGCACCCGCGGTCTTGTAAAAAAAAAAAAAAAAAAAAAAAAATTTTTTTTTTTTTTTTTTTTTTCGAAGCCTGACCGCACCCGCGGTCTTTCAACAGCGCACCCGCGGTCCTTTAGTGCACTTCCGTGTCAAAGTTTCTAATTATCTCATTTAAGCTTTTCACACTACTTTTCTTGTATTTTATTGCTTATATAATTGATGTATTAGACTTGAACGAAATTAATCATTGAAGATATATAAAATTGCATTGAGTTCTCTCAATCTTGCAAGGCTTTTGTGCTTTGTGTTTATCAAAATCAAACTTATCAAAGATTTCATCTTTGTGGCGTTTGTCGATTGTTCTTCGCACGGATTGTCAAAACAAGTTCTTTGAAGGTTCGTTCGAGATTCAATTGTTATCATCGTTGATATTTGTTGCTAAGATTTAATATCTTAGAGGTGAATATCACAAATCTTTACTTGTTTCAAAAGATCGGGACAACAAATCGATCCTTGTTTGATATTGAGTTGAGGGTGCGATTTCTATATTCGTGCTTGCCTTTCATTCGTACGAGGATTCGTATCATAGCTACTCTGCCTGAAATCAAAATAGTACTAAGGATCAATGAAGATTCACGATTAATACCTTCCTTCGTCATGGAAAAGATACGACCCTGCACCTTCCCTTGGCTATCTCCCCTCGGGCAATTCCTGGCAACGTGGCCTGCCGCGCCACAACGAAAACAAGTATGAGTGCCCAATCTGCACTCTCCTCGATGATGCTTACCGCACTTTGGACACTGCGGCTTCTCAGGATCAAATGGAACTGGAACTGGCGGAGGTCTAGGACTCGACTCCATCTTGCCCTTGCCCTTGAAACGATCCCTGCCCCTCTGATTAGAACCCTGGCCTCTCTGAGCAATGGCTTGGTGTCTCTCTTGCCTCTCCCGGGCAATGTCCTTCTCATCCTGCTCGGCCAACAAAGCTTTGGATACAATCTCCTTGAAAGTAACAGCCTTGGACATGTTGATATCACGACGAATCTCAGCTCTAAGGCCTCGAATGAAATGAGCGCCCTTGTCCTTGTCGTTCGAAGCAATATACGGAGCAAATAGGCAACCTTCCTCAAACTTCAGAATATACTGGCCAACATCCAAGCTCCCCTGCCTAAGTTCCAAGAACTCCGTAACCTTCCTCGCTCGAAGTGCGTCGGGGAAATACTTGTCGTAGAACAAGTCAGTGAACTCTGACCACTTCAGTGTCGCAACATCAACTCCAACTTTCGTAGCATTCCACCAAATGCGGGCAGCCTTAACCAACATGAACACTGCACAGCTAATCCTGTCTTTGTCCTCATACTGGAGATGATCGAAGATAGCTTCAAGCGCCTTGACCCACTCGACAGCAACTAGAGGATCGGTGCTACCTGCGAATTCCGGTGGATCCATTCTCTTGAAAGTAGAAAAGACGGCATCAGTGCCAACAGCCTGAGCAACTTGACCTCTCACTTGGCCTCGACCCTGACCTGCTCCTTGCAATCGGAGCAACTGCTGAATCTGATCGCTATGCACCTTAGCCTGCTCCTTAAGCAACTTGCCGAACTCGTCGACAACTCTCGAGGAAGAACTATCCTCACCCTCTGCCGCCTTACGCTTAGGAGGCATACTCTACAATTGCTCACAAGACACCAATCAATAAATATAACAATGGATAGATGCAAGAAAACATACCCGGACAGTTGAAAGTAGACGAAGTCATATGCATTGGTCCGAAGAACACCGCTCTGATACCACTAAATGTGACACCCCTGACCTCTTTAAATAAAATGCACAGCGGAAATAAATTTTTCTTTAAAATATGGAAGGAGTTTCAACATACATTTTATAAAAGTGTTTACAAAATAACAACATGATCATTCCAATGACATAACAAAATACAAAATATCATTAGTGTGATCATGTTACAAAATGGTACAAAATAATCATCCTTCCAATCTTCGTATGCATATGACCCCCATCCACAGTCAACGTCCCGGTCCGTCGCTCTTATCTGCATCACATGAAAATAACTGAAATGAGAATAAATCTCAGCAAGTGGAACTCTTACATAGCAATGATACATAGTATACACTGTAAAACATGGCTTTTAAATCATAAATACCATCGACTCTGAAACATGAATAACGTAGCAATAACTGTAGCAATAGCAATGGCAATAGATAGCAATACGATGGTATTCTCTTTTCTATGGTTGGATTGATATCAATAGTATCTGTGACTGTGGTTGCCAATATCCCATCGATATAAATCGATAACTGTGAGGGGATAAAAGCCTATGGTCGATGATCATCTAATTGCATGCAATGCCATGGCTATGATAAATCAATCCAATAAAACATTTGAATTCTCAATAGCATTTAAGGCCGTCGTTTCGCAATCTCATAATATTTCTTGTATTCCCTTTATAACAATGGTGAGACATCAATGCCTCCAATAGATAATCAATGAAATCAATACATAACAATGGATCAATGGAAGGGAATAACACTTTGAAACCTTTAAAACACAATACATATAATATCATGTGAGCACAAGGGATGAAATTCCACTTACTACCAATAGAACACCTCAAATAAGCTCTTGGTACACCACCTACAACAATAATCCATAAATAACACCAATATCAACTCTAGATCCACAAGTACAAGCCAAATAATCCATTAAACAACTCAAACATCAAATCCAAAATAACCCTTAACTCAAAACCTCGTTAGAATCGCACCAAAAACTTACCTAAGCTTCCTTATACCACGGAGAACGATGATCTCAAGTCGGAAATCCAAACAAAGCCAAGAATCGAAGATAGGAAGCAAAAGAAATGGATGAAAACCCTTGCCAATGGAGAGAAAATCTCGAAAAGTAGATAGGATAAGGTATGGAATGAAGTCAACTCAATCAAAAAGGTACTAAATAACTCGCCCATACTTACACCGCGGGTGCGCCAACACAAGCACCGCGGGTGCGCCATGCTCACGGCATACCAAAATAATTCTCATGCACGATCACCGCGGGTGCGGTGCTACAATTACCGCGGGTGCGGTGCACACCGCGGGTGCGGTCCTTGCACTGCCGCGGGTGCGGTCATGCCACGGCCCTCAAAATGCAAAATGATGAATAGTACACCGCGGGGGCACTCATCTAAGAGCGCGGGTGCACTCTACTCACGGCAATGAACAGTACAAACTCAACTAAAATCGATCCGAAACGCTGAAACGAACAATCAACACCAACTAATACCTCAAATAAATAATAACCAATAATACTATAGCCCAAAACACAACTATAAACGACTAATCATAAACCCAATTAACACAATAAAGCTTAAACCGTACCGTACACCGGGCTCGGCTATTACATGTGCCCCGGGACGTTGACTGTGGATTGGGGGTCATATGCATACACCGTTGGAAGGAGGATTTTGGCATGATCATAGGAATGATGTTTTGTTTTTGTTATGTCATTTAAATGATCATGTATTTATTTTGTAAAGATATTTGATGAAATGTATTTTGAAACTCCTTCCGTATATTTTAAAGAGAAAATTTTATTTCCGCTGCGTATTTATTTTAAAAGAGGATCGGGGTGTCACACCCTCCCCTTCTTAGTCCTAAACAACCCCAAAATAAAGTCCATAGAAATGTCAATCCAAGTTCTTTTTAAGAAAAGCATGCAAAAGTGTTCCCAAAGTTCTATTGACAACTTCAGTTTGTCCATCCGTTTGAGGATGACAAGTAGTAGAAAACAACAATTTTGTGCTTGTTTAGCCAATAAAGTCTTCCAAAAGTAACTCATGAATTTAACATCGCGACCAGAATCAATAGTCCTAGGCATGCCATGCAACCTAGCGACTTCTCTAAAGAACAAACCCGCAATGTTTGAAGCATCATCGGTTTTATGACAAGCTATAAAATGTGCCATCTTAGAGAATATATCCACAACCTCAAAAATAGAATCCCTCCCTTTCTTAGTCCAGGACAACCCCAAAATAAAGTCCATAGAAATGACAATCCAAGTTCTTTTTAAGAAAACACACAAAAGTGTTCCCAAAGTTCTATTGACAACTTCAGTTTGTCCATCCGTTTGAGCATGACAAGTAGTAGAAAACAACAATTTTTTGTCAAGTTTAGCCCATAAAGTCTTCCAAAAGTAACTCATGAATTTAACATCGCGACGAGAAACAATTGTCCTAGGCATGCCATGCAACCTAACGACTTCTCTAAAGAACAAATCCGCAATGTTTGAAGCATCATCGGTTTATGACAAGCTATAAAATGTGCCATCTTAGAGAATCTATCCACAACAACAAAAATAGAATCCCTCCCCTTATTAGTCCTAGGCAACCACAAAATAAAGTCCATAGAAATGTCAATCCAAGTTCTTTTTAAGAATAACACTGCAAAAGTGTTCCCAAAGTTCTATTGACAACTACAGTTTGTCCATCCGTTTGATTATGACAAGTAGTAGAAAACAACAATTTTGTGCCAAGTTTAGCCCAGAAAATCTTTCAAAAGTAACTCAAGAATTTAACATCGCGACCAGAAACAAATATTCTTGGCATGCCATGCAACCTAACGACTTCTCTAAAGAACAAATCCACAATGTTTGAAGCATCATCGGTTTTATGACAAGCTATAAAATGTGCCATCTTAGAGAATCTATCCACAACAACAAAAATAGAATCCCTCCCCTTCTTAGTCCTAGACAACCCCAAAATAAAGTCCATAGAAATGTCAATCCAAGTTCTTTTTAAGAAAAGCAGGCAAAAGTGTTCCCAAAGTTCGATTGGCAACTTCAGTTTGTCCATTTGTTTGATCATGACAAGTCGTAGAAAACAACAATTTTGTGCCAAGTTTAGCCCATAAAGTATTCCAAAAGTAACTCAAGAATTTAACATCGCGACCAGAAACAATAGTCCTAGGCATGCCATGCAACCTAACGACTTCTCTAAAGAACAAATCCGCGATGTTTGAAGCATCATCGGTTTTACGACAAGCTATAAAATGTACCATATTAGAGAATCTATCCACAACAACAAAAATAGAATCCCTCCCCTTCTTAGTCCTAGACAACCCCAAAATAAAGTCCATAGAAATGTCAATCCAAGTTCTTTTTAAGAATAGCACGCAAAAGTGTTCCCAAAGTTCTATTGACAACTTCAGTTTGTCCATCCGTTTGAGCATGACAAGTAGTAGAAAACAACAATTTTGTGCCAAGTTTAGCCCATAAAGTATTCCAAAAGTAACTCAAGAGTTTAACATCGCGACCAGAATCAATAGTCCTAGGCATGCCATGCAACCTAGCGACTTCTCTAAAGAACAAACCCGCAATGTTTGAAGCATCATCGGTTTTATGACAAGCTATAAAATGTGCCATCTTAGAGAATATATCCACAACCTCAAAAATAGAATCCCTCCCCTTCTTAGTCCTAGGACAACCCCAAAATAAAGTCCATAGAAATGACAATCCAAGTTCTTTTTAAGAAAACACACAAAAGTGTTCCCAAAGTTCTATTGACAACTTCAGTTTGTCCATCCGTTTGAGCATGACAAGTAGTAGAAAACAACAATTTTTGTCAAGTTTAGCCCATAAAGTCTTCCAAAAGTAACTCATGAATTTAACATCGCGACCAGAAACAATTGTCCTAGGCATGCCATGCAACCTAACGACTTCTCTAAAGAACAAATCCGCAATGTTTGAAGCATCATCGGTTTTATGACAAGCTATAAAATGTGCCATCTTAGAGAATCTATCCACAACAACAAAAATAGAATCCCTCCCCTTCTTAGTCCTAGGCAACCCCAAAATAAAGTCCATAGAAATGTCAATCCAAGTTCTTTTTAAGAATAACATGCAAAAGTGTTCCCAAAGTTCTATTGACAACTTCAGTTTGTCCATCCGTTTGAGCATGACAAGTAGTAGAAAACAACAATTTTGTGCCAAGTTTAGCCCATAAAGTATTCCAAAAGTAACTCAAGAGTTTAACATCGCGACCAGAATCAATAGTCCTAGGCATGCCATGCAACCTAACGACTTCTCTAAAGAACAAATCCGCAATGTTTGAAGCATCATCGGTTTTATGACAAGCTATAAAATGTGCCATCTTAGAGAATCTATCCACAACAACAAAAATAGAATCCCTCCCCTTCTTAGTCCTAGACAACCCCAAAATAAAGTCCATAGAAATGTCAATCCAAGTTCTTTTTAAGAAAAGCATGCAAAAGTGTTCCCAAAGTTCGATTGACAACTTCAGTTTGTCCATTTGTTTGATCATGACAAGTCGTAGAAAACAACAATTTTGTGCCAAGTTTAGCCCATAAAGTATTCCAAAAGTAACTCAAGAATTTAACATCGCGACCAGAAACAATAGTCCTAGGCATGCCATGCAACCTAACGACTTCTCTAAAGAACAAATCCGCGATGTTTGAAGCATCATCGGTTTTACGACAAGCTATAAAATGTGCCATATTAGAGAATCTATCCACAACAACAAAAATAGAATCCCTCCCCTTCTTAGTCCTAGGCAACCACAAAATAAAGTCCATAGAAATGTCAATCCAAGTTCTTTTTAAAAATAACACGAAAAAGTGTTCCCAAAGTTCTATTGACAACTACAGTTTGTCCATCCATTTGAGCATGACAAGTAGTAGAAAACAACAATTTTGTGCCAAGTTTAGCCCATAAAGTCTTCCAAAAGTAACTCATGAATTTAACATCGCGACCAGAAACAATAGTCCTAGGCATGCCATGCAACCTAACGACTTCTCTAAAGAACAAATCCGCGATGTTTGAAGCATCATCGGTTTTATGACAAGCTATAAAATGTGCCATCTTAGAGAATCTATCCACAACAACAAAAATAGAATCCTCCCCTTCTTAGTCCTAGACAACCCCAAAATAAAGTCCATAGAAATGTCAATCCAAGTTCTTTTTAAGAAAAGCATGCAAAAGTGTTCCCAAAGTTCTATTGACAACTTCAGTTTGTCCATCCGTTTGAGCATGACAAGTAGTAGAAAACAACAATTTTGTGCCAAGTTTAGCCCATAAAGTATTCCAAAAGTAACTCAAGAGTTTAACATCGCGAACAGAATCAATAGTCCTAGGCATGCCATGCAACCTAGCGACTTCTCTAAAGAACAAATCCGCAATGTTTGAAGCATCATCGGTTTTATGACAAGCTATAAAATGTGCCATCTTAGAGAATCTATCCACAACCACAAAAATAGAATCCCTCCCCTTCTTAGTCCTAGGACAACCCCAAAATAAAGTCCATAGAAATGACAATCCAAGTTCTTTTTAAGAATAACACGCAAAAGTGTTCCCAAAGTTCTATTGACAACTACAGTTTGTCCATCCGTTTGAGCATGACAAGTAGTAGAAAACAACCATTTTTTGTCAAGTTTAGCCCATAAAGTCTTCCAAAAGTAACTCATGAATTTAACATCGCGACCAGAAACAATAGTCCTAGGCATGCCATGCAACCTAACGACTTCTCTAAAGAACAAATCCGCAATGTTTGAAGCATCATCGGTTTTATGACAAGCTATAAAATGTGCCATCTTAGAGAATCTATCCACAACAACAAAAATAGAATCCCTCCCCTTCTTAGTCCTAGGACAACCACAAAATAAAGTCCATAGAAATGTCAATCCAAGTTCTTTTTAAGAATAACACGCAAAAGTGTTCCCAAAGTTCTATTGACAACTACAGTTTGTCCATCCGTTTGAGCATGACAAGTAGTAGAAAACAACAATTTTGTGCCAAGTTTAGCCCATAAAGTCTTCCAAAAGTAACTCAAGAATTTAACATCGCGACCAGAAACAATAGTCCTAGGCATGCCATGCAACCTAACGACTTCTCTAAAGAACAAATCCGCAATGTTTGAAGCATCATCGGTTTTATGACAAGCTATAAAATGTGCCATCTTAGAGAATCTATCCACAACAACAAAAATAGAATCCCTCCCCTTCTTAGTCCTAAGCAACCCCAAAATAAAGTCCATAGAAATGTCAATCCAAGTTCTTTTTAAGAAAAGCATGCAAAAGTGTTCCCAAAGTTCTATTGACAACTTCAGTTTGTCCATCCGTTTGAGCATGACAAGTAGTAGAAAACAACAATTTTGTGCCAAGTTTAGCCCATAAAGTATTCCAAAAGTAACTCAAGAGTTTAACATCGCGACCAGAATCAATAGTCCTAGGCATGCCATGCAACCTAGCGACTTCTCTAAAGAACAAATCCGCAATGTTTGAAGCATCATCGGTTTTATGACAAGCTATAAAATGTGCCATCTTAGAGAATCTATCCACAACCACAAAAATAGAATCCCTCCCCTTCTTAGTCCTAGACAACCCCAAAATAAAGTCCATAGAAATGTACAATCCAAGTTCTTTTTAAGAAAACACGCAAAAGTGTTCCCAAAGTTCTATTGACAACTTCAGTTTGTCCATCCGTTTGAGCATGACAAGTAGTAGAAAACAACAATTTTGTGCCAAGTTTAGCCCATAAAGTATTCCAAAAGTAACTCAAGAGTTTAACATCGCGACCAGAAATCAATAGTCCTAGGCATGCCATGCAACCTAGCGACTTCTCTAAAGAACAAATCCGCAATGTTTGAAGCATCATCGGTTTTATGACAAGCTATAAAATGTGCCATCTTAGAGAATCTATCCACAACAACAAAAATAGAATCCCTCCCCTTCTTAGTCCTAGGACAACCACAAAATAAAGTCCATAGAAATGTCAATCCAAGTTCTTTTTAAGAATAACACGCAAAAGTGTTCCCAAAGTTCTATTGACAACTACAGTTTGTCCATCCGTTTGAGCATGACAAGTAGTAGAAAACAACAATTTTGTGCCAAGTTTAGCCCATAAAGTCTTCAAAAGTAACTCAAGAATTTAACATCGCGACCAGAAACAATAGTCCTAGGCATGCCATGCAACCTAACGACTTCTCTAAAGAACAAATCCGCAATGTTTGAAGCATCATCGGTTTTATGACAAGCTATAAAATGTGCCATCTTAGAGAATCTATCCACAACAACAAAAATAGAATCCCTCCCCTTCTTAGTCCTAGACAACCCCAAAATAAAGTCCATAGAAATGTCAATCCAAGTTCTTTTTAAGAAAAGCATGCAAAAGTGTTCCCAAAGTTCTATTGACAACTTCAGTTTGTCCATCCGTTTGAGGATGACAAGTAGTAGAAAACAACAATTTTGTGCCAAGTTTAGCCCATAAAGTCTTCCAAAAGTAACTCAAGAATTTAACATCGCGACCAGAATCAATAGTCCTAGGCATGCCATGCAACCTAGCGACTTCTCTAAAGAACAAATCCGCAATGTTTGAAGCATCATCGGTTTTATGACAAGCTATAAAATGTGCCATCTTAGAGAATCTATCCACAACAACAAAAATAGAATCCCTCCCCTTCTTAGTCCTAGGACAACCCCAAAATAAAGTCCATAGAAATGTACAATCCAAGTTCTTTTTAAGAAAACACACAAAAGTGTTCCCAAAGTTCTATTGACAACTTCAGTTTGTCCATCCGTTTGAGCATGACAAGTAGTAGAAAACAACAATTTTGTGCCAAGTTTAGCCCATAAAGTCTTCCAAAAGTAACTCAAGAATTTAACATCGCGACCAGAAACAATAGTCCTAGGCATGCCATGCAACCTAACGACTTCTCTAAAGAACAAATCCGCAATGTTTGAAGCATCATCGGTTTTATGACAAGCTATAAAATGTGCCATCTTAGAGAATCTATCCACAACAACAAAAATAGAATCCCTCCCCTTCTTAGTCCTAGGCAACCACAAAATAAAGTCCATAGAAATGTCAATCCAAGTTCTTTTTAAGAATAACACGCAAAAGTGTTCCCAAAGTTCTATTGACAACTACAGTTTGTCCATCCGTTTGAGCATGACAAGTAGTAGAAAACAACAATTTTGTGCCAAGTTTAGCCCATAAAGTCTTCCAAAAGTAACTCAAGAATTTAACATCGCGACCAGAAACAATAGTCCTAGGCATGCCATGCAACCTAACGACTTCTCTAAAGAACAAATCCGCAATGTTTGAAGCATCATCGGTTTTATGACAAGCTATAAAATGTGCCATCTTAGAGAATCTATCCACAACAACAAAAATAGAATCCCTCCCCTTCTTAGTCCTAGACAACCCCAAAATAAAGTCCATAGAAATGTCAATCCAAGTTCTTTTTAAGAAAAGCATGCAAAAGTGTTCCCAAAGTTCTATTGACACTTCAGTTTGTCCATCCGTTTGAGCATGACAAGTAGTAGAAAACAACAATTTTGTGCCAAGTTTAGCCCATAAAGTATTCCAAAAGTAACTCAATAGTTTAACATCGCGACCAGAATCAATAGTCCTAGGCATGCCATGCAACCTAGCGACTTCTCTAAAGAACAAACCCGCAATGTTTGAAGCATCATCGGTTTTATGACAAGCTATAAAATGTGCCTATCTTAGAGAATCTATCCACAACCACAAAAATAGAATCCCTCCCTTCTTAGTCCTAGGACAACCCCAAAATAAAGTCCATAGAAATGACAATCCAAGTTCTTTTTAAGAATAGCACGCAAAAGTGTTCCCAAAGTTCTATTGACAACTTCAGTTTGTCCATCCGTTTGAGCATGACAAGTAGTAGAAAACAACAATTTTGTGCCAAGTTTAGCCCATAAAGTCTTCCAAAAGTAACTCAAGAATTTAACATCGCGACCAGAAACAATAGTCCTAGGCATGCCATGCAACCTAACGACTTCTCTAAAGAACAAATCCGCAATGTTTGAAGCATCATCGGTTTTATGACAAGCTATAAAATGTGCCATCTTAGAGAATCTATCCACAACAACAAAAATAGAATCCCTCCCCTTCTTAGTCCTAGGCAACCCCAAAATAAAGTCCATAGAAATGTCAATCCAAGTTCTTTTTAAGAATAAGCACGCAAAAGTGTTCCCAAAGTTCTATTGACAACTTCAGTTTGTCCATCCGTTTGAGCATGACAAGTAGTAGAAAACAACAATTTTGTGCCAAGTTTAGCCCATAAAGTCTTCCAAAAGTAACTCAAGAATTTAACATCGCGACCAGAAACAATAGTTCTAGGCATGCCATGCAACCTAACGACTTCTCTAAAGAACAAATCCGCAATGTTTGAAGCATCATCGGTTTTATGACAAGCTATAAAATGTGCCATCTTAGAGAATCTATCCACAACAACAAAAATAGAATCCCTCCCCTTCTTAGTCCTAGACAACCCCAAAATAAAGTCCATAGAAATGTCAATCCAAGTTCTTTTTAAGAATAAGCACGCAAAAGTGTTCCCAAAGTTCTATTGACAACTTCAGTTTGTCCATCCGTTTGAGCATGACAAGTAGTAGAAAACAACAATTTTGTGCCAAGTTTAGCCCATAAAGTCTTCCAAAAGTAACTCAAGAATTTAACATCGCGACCAGAATCAATAGTCCTAGGCATGCCATGCAACCTAGCGACTTCTCTAAAGAACAAATCCGCAATGTTTGAAGCATCATCGGTTTTATGACAAGCTATAAAATGTGCCATCTTAGAGAATCTATCCACAACCACAAAAATAGAATCCCTCCCCTTCTTAGTCCTAGGACAACCCCAAAATAAAGTCCATAGAAATGTACAATCCAAGTTCTTTTTAAGAAAACACACAAAAGTGTTCCCAAAGTTCTATTGACAACTTCAGTTTGTCCATCCGTTTGAGCATGACAAGTAGTAGAAAACAACAATTTTTGTCAAGTTTAGCCCATAAAGTCTTCCAAAAGTAACTCATGAATTTAACATCGCGACCAGAAACAATTGTCCTAGGCATGCCATGCAACCTAACGACTTCTCTAAAGAACAAATCCGCAATGTTTGAAGCATCATCGGTTTATGACAAGCTATAAAATGTGCCATCTTAGAGAATCTATCCACAACAACAAAAATAGAATCCCTCCCCTTATTAGTCCTAGGCAACCACAAAATAAAGTCCATAGAAATGTCAATCCAAGTTCTTTTTAAGAATAACATGCAAAAGTGTTCCCAAAGTTCTATTGACAACTACAGTTTGTCCATCCGTTTGATCATGACAAGTAGTAGAAAACAACAATTTTGTGCCAAGTTTAGCCCAGAAAATCTTTCAAAAGTAACTCAAGAATTTAACATCGCGACCAGAAACAAAAGTTCTAGGCATGCCATGCAACCTAACGACTTCTCTAAAGAACAAATCCGCAATGTTTGAAGCATCATCGGTTTTATGACAAGCTATAAAATGTGCCATCTTAGAGAATCTATCCACAACAACAAAAATAGAATCCCTCCCCTTCTTAGTCCTAGACAACCCCAAAATAAAGTCCATAGAAATGTCAATCCAAGTTCTTTTTAAGAAAAGCATGCAAAAGTGTTCCCAAAGTTCTATTGACAACTTCAGTTTGTCCATCCGTTTGAGCATGACAAGTAGTAGAAAACAACAATTTTGTGCCAAGTTTAGCCCATAAAGTATTCCAAAAGTAACTCAAGAGTTTAACATCGCGACCAGAATCAATAGTCCTAGGCATGCCATGCAACCTAGCGACTTCTCTAAAGAACAAACCCGCAATGTTTGAAGCATCATCGGTTTTATGACAAGCTATAAAATGTGCCATCTTAGAGAATCTATCCACAACAACAAAAATAGAATCCCTCCCCTTCTTAGTCCTAGGCAACCCCAAAATAAAGTCCATAGAAATGTCAATCCAAGTTCTTTTTAAGAATAACACGCAAAAGTGTTCCCAAAGTTCTATTGACAACTTCAGTTTGTCCATCCGTTTGAGCATGACAAGTAGTAGAAAACAACAATTTTGTGCAAGTTTAGCCCATAAAGTCTTCCAAAAGTAACTCAAGAATTTAACATCGCGACCAGAAACAATAGTCCTAGGCATGCCATGCAACCTAACGACTTCTCTAAAGAACAAATCCGCAATGTTTGAAGCATCATCGGTTTTATGACAAGCTATAAAATGTGCCATCTTAGAGAATCTATCCACAACAACAAAAATAGAATCCCTCCCCTTCTTAGTCCTAGGCAACCCCAAAATAAAGTCCATAGAAATGTCAATCCAAGTTCTTTTTAAGAATAGCACGCAAAAGTGTTCCCAAAGTTCTATTGACAACTTCAGTTTGTCCATCCGTTTGAGCATGACAAGTAGTAGAAAACAACAATTTTGTGCCAAGTTTAGCCCATAAAGTCTTCCAAAAGTAACTCAAGAATTTAACATCGCGACCAGAAACAATAGTTCTAGGCATGCCATGCAACCTAACGACTTCTCTAAAGAACAAATCCGCAATGTTTGAAGCATCATCGGTTTTATGACAAGCTATAAAATGTGCCATCTTAGAGAATCTATCCACAACAACAAAAATAGAATCCCTCCCCTTCTTAGTCCTAGACAACCCCAAAATAAAGTCCATAGAAATGTCAATCCAAGTTCTTTTTAAGAAAAGCATGCAAAAGTGTTCCCAAAGTTCTATTGACAACTTCAGTTTGTCCATCCGTTTGAGCATGACAAGTAGTAGAAAACAACAATTTTGTGCCAAGTTTAGCCCATAAAGTATTCCAAAAGTAACTCAAGAGTTTAACATCGCGACCAGAATCAATAGTCCTAGGCATGCCATGCAACCTAGCGACTTCTCTAAAGAACAAACCCGCAATGTTTGAAGCATCATCGGTTTTATGACAAGCTATAAAATGTGCCATCTTAGAGAATCTATCCACAACCACAAAAATAGAATCCCTCCCCTTCTTAGTCCTAGGACAACCCCAAAATAAAGTCCATAGAAATGACAATCCAAGTTCTTTTTAAGAAAACACACAAAAGTGTTCCCAAAGTTCTATTGACAACTTCAGTTTGTCCATCCGTTTGAGCATGACAAGTAGTAGAAAACAACAATTTTTGTCAAGTTTAGCCCATAAAGTCTTCCAAAAGTAACTCATGAATTTAACATCGCGACCAGAAACAATTGTCCTAGGCATGCCATGCAACCTAACGACTTCTCTAAAGAACAAATCCGCAATGTTTGAAGCATCATCGGTTTATGACAAGCTATAAAATGTGCCATCTTAGAGAATCTATCCACAACAACAAAAATAGAATCCCTCCCCTTATTAGTCCTAGGCAACCACAAAATAAAGTCCATAGAAATGTCAATCCAAGTTCTTTTTAAGAATAACACGCAAAAGTGTTCCCAAAGTTCTATTGACAACTACAGTTTGTCCATCCGTTTGAGCATGACAAGTAGTAGAAAACAACAATTTTGTGCCAAGTTTAGCCCATAAAAGTCTTTCAAAAGTAACTCAAGAATTTAACATCGCGACCAGAAACAAATAGTCCTAGGCATGCCATGCAACCTAACGACTTCTCTAAAGAACAAATCCGCAATGTTTGAAGCATCATCGGTTTTATGACAAGCTATAAAATGTGCCATCTTAGAGAATCTATCCACAACAACAAAAATAGAATCCCTCCCCTTCTTAGTCCTAGACAACCCCAAAATAAAGTCCATAGAAATGTCAATCCAAGTTCTTTTTAAGAATAAGCACGCAAAAGTGTTCCCAAAGTTCTATTGACAACTACAGTTTGTCCATCCGTTTGAGCATGACAAGTAGTAGAAAACAACAATTTTGTGCCAAGTTTAGCCCATAAAGTCTTCAAAAGTAACTCAAGAATTTAACATCGCGACCAGAAACAATAGTTCTAGGCATGCCATGCAACCTAACGACTTCTCTAAAGAACAAATCCGCAATGTTTGAAGCATCATCGGTTTTATGACAAGCTATAAAATGTGCCATCTTAGAGAATCTATCCACAACAACAAAAATAGAATCCCTCCCCTTCTTAGTCCTAAACAACCCCAAAATAAAGTCCATAGAAATGTCAATCCAAGTTCTTTTTAAGAAAAGCATGCAAAAGTGTTCCCAAAGTTCTATTGACAACTTCAGTTTGTCCATCCGTTTGAGCATGACAAGTAGTAGAAAACAACAATTTTGTGCCAAGTTTAGCCCATAAAGTATTCCAAAAGTAACTCAAGAGTTTAACATCGCGACCAGAATCAATAGTCCTAGGCATGCCATGCAACCTAGCGACTTCTCTAAAGAACAAACCCGCAATGTTTGAAGCATCATCGGTTTTATGACAAGCTATAAAATGTGCCATCTTAGAGAATCTATCCACAACCACAAAAATAGAATCCCTCCCCTTCTTAGTCCAGGACAACCCCAAAATAAAGTCCATAGAAATGACAATCCAAGTTCTTTTTAAGAAAACACACAAAAGTGTTCCCAAAGTTCTATTGACAACTTCAGTTTGTCCATCCGTTTGAGCATGACAAGTAGTAGAAAACAACAATTTTTTGTCAAGTTTAGCCCATAAAGTCTTCCAAAAGTAACTCATGAATTTAACATCGCGACCAGAAACAATAGTCCTAGGCATGCCATGCAACCTAACGACTTCTCTAAAGAACAAATCCGCAATGTTTGAAGCATCATCGGTTTATGACAAGCTATAAAATGTGCCATCTTAGAGAATCTATCCACAACAACAAAAATAGAATCCCTCCCCTTCTTAGTCCTAGGACAACCACAAAATAAAGTCCATAGAAATGTCAATCCAAGTTCTTTTTAAGAATAACACGCAAAAGTGTTCCCAAAGTTCTATTGACAACTACAGTTTGTCCATCCGTTTGAGCATGACAAGTAGTAGAAAACAACAATTTTGTGCCAAGTTTAGCCCATAAAGTCTTCCAAAAGTAACTCAAGAATTTAACATCGCGACCAGAAACAATAGTCCTAGGCATGCCATGCAACCTAACGACTTCTCTAAAGAACAAATCCGCAATGTTTGAAGCATCATCGGTTTTATGACAAGCTATAAAATGTGCCATCTTAGAGAATCTATCCACAACAACAAAAATAGAATCCCTCCCCTTCTTAGTCCTAGACAACCCCAAAATAAAGTCCATAGAAATGTCAATCCAAGTTCTTTTTAAGAAAAGCACGCAAAAGTGTTCCCAAAGTTCTATTGACAACTTCAGTTTGTCCATCCGTTTGAGCATGACAAGTAGTAGAAAACAACAATTTTGTGCCAAGTTTAGCCCATAAAGTATTCCAAAAGTAACTCAAGAATTTAACATCGCGACCAGAAACAATAGTCCTAGGCATGCCATGCAACCTAACGACTTCTCTAAAGAACAAATCCGCAATGTTTGAAGCATCATCGGTTTTATGACAAGCTATAAAATGTGCCATCTTAGAGAATCTATCCACAACAACAAAAATAGAATCCCTCCCCTTCTTAGTCCTAGGACAACCCCAAAATAAAGTCCATAGAAATGTCAATCCAAGTTCTTTTTAAGAATAACACGCAAAAGTGTTCCCAAAGTTCTATTGACAACTACAGTTTGTCCATCCGTTTGAGCATGACAAGTAGTAGAAAACAACAATTTTGTGCCAAGTTTAGCCCATAAAGTCTTCCAAAAGTAACTCAAGAATTTAACATCGCGACCAGAAACAATAGTCCTAGGCATGCCATGCAACCTAACGACTTCTCTAAAGAACAAATCCGCAATGTTTGAAGCATCATCGGTTTTATGACAAGCTATAAAATGTGCCATCTTAGAGAATCTATCCACAACAACAAAAATAGAATCCCTCCCCTTCTTAGTCCTAGGACAACCCCAAAATAAAGTCCATAGAAATGTCAATCCAAGTTCTTTTTAAGAAAAGCATGCAAAAGTGTTCCCAAAGTTCTATTGACAACTTCAGTTTGTCCATCCGTTTGAGCATGACAAGTAGTAGAAAACAACAATTTTGTGCCAAGTTTAGCCCATAAAGTATTCCAAAAGTAACTCAAGAGTTTAACATCGCGAACAGAATCAATAGTCCTAGGCATGCCATGCAACCTAGCGACTTCTCTAAAGAACAAACCCGCAATGTTTGAAGCATCATCGGTTTTATGACAAGCTATAAAATGTGCTATCTTAGAGAATCTATCCACAACCACAAAAATAGAATCCCTCCCCTTCTTAGTCCAGGACAACCCCAAAATAAAGTCCATAGAAATGACAATCCAAGTTCTTTTTAAGAATAACACGCAAAAGTGTTCCCAAAGTTCTATTGACAACTACAGTTTGTCCATCCGTTTGAGCATGACAAGTAGTAGAAAACAACCATTTTTTGTCAAGTTTAGCCCATAAAGTCTTCCAAAAGTAACTCATGAATTTAACATCGCGACCAGAAACAATAGTCCTAGGCATGCCATGCAACCTAACGACTTCTCTAAAGAACAAATCCGCAATGTTTGAAGCATCATCGGTTTTATGACAAGCTATAAAATGTGCCATATTAGAGAATCTATCCACAACAACAAAAATAGAATCCCTCCCCTTCTTAGTCCTAGACAACCACAAAATAAAGTCCATAGAAATGTCAATCCAAGTTCTTTTTAAGAATAACACGAAAAGTGTTCCCAAAGTTCTATTGACAACTACAGTTTGTCCATCCGTTTGAGCATGACAAGTAGTAGAAAACAACAATTTTGTGCCAAGTTTAGCCCAGAAAATCTTTCAAAAGTAACTCAAGAATTTAACATCGCGACCAGAAACAAAAGTTCTTGGCATGCCATGCAACCTAACGACTTCTCTAAAGAACAAATCCGCAATGTTTGAAGCATCATCGGTTTTATGACAAGCTATAAAATGTGCCATCTTAGAGAATCTATCCACAACAACAAAAATAGAATCCCTCCCCTTCTTAGTCCTAGACAACCCCAAAATAAAGTCCATAGAAATGTCAATCCAAGTTCTTTTTAAGAAAAGCATGCAAAAGTGTTCCCAAAGTTCTATTGACAACTTCAGTTTGTCCATCCGTTTGAGCATGACAAGTAGTAGAAAACAACAATTTTGTGCCAAGTTTAGCCCATAAAGTATTCCAAAAGTAACTCAAGAGTTTAACATCGCGACCAGAATCAATAGTCCTAGGCATGCCATGCAACCTAGCGACTTCTCTAAAGAACAAACCCGCAATGTTTGAAGCATCATCGGTTTTATGACAAGCTATAAAATGTGCCATCTTAGAGAATCTATCCACAACCACAAAAATAGAATCCCTCCCCTTCTTAGTCCTAGAACAACCCCAAAATAAAGTCCATAGAAATGACAATCCAAGTTCTTTTTAAGAAAACACAGCAAAAGTGTTCCCAAAGTTCTATTGACAACTTCAGTTTGTCCATCCGTTTGAGCATGACAAGTAGTAGAAAACAACAATTTTGTGCCAAGTTTAGCCCATAAAGTATTCCAAAAGTAACTCAAGAATTTAACATCGCGACCAGAATCAATAGTCCTAGGCATGCCATGCAACCTAGCGACTTCTCTAAAGAACAAATCCGCAATGTTTGAAGCATCATCGGTTTTATGACAAGCTATAAAATGTGCCATCTTAGAGAATCTATCCACAACCACAAAAATAGAATCCCTCCCCTTCTTAGTCCTAGGACAACCCCAAAATAAAGTCCATAGAAATGTACAATCCAAGTTCTTTTTAAGAATAACACGCAAAAGTGTTCCCAAAGTTCTATTGACAACTACAGTTTGTCCATCCGTTTGAGCATGACAAGTAGTAGAAAACAACCATTTTTTGTCAAGTTTAGCCCATAAAGTCTTCCAAAAGTAACTCATGAATTTAACATCGCGACCAGAAACAATAGTCCTAGGCATGCCATGCAACCTAACGACTTCTCTAAAGAACAAATCCGCAATGTTTGAAGCATCATCGGTTTTATGACAAGCTATAAAATGTGCCATCTTAGAGAATCTATCCACAACAACAAAAATAGAATCCCTCCCCTTCTTAGTCCTAGACAACCCCAAAATAAAGTCCATAGAAATGTCAATCCAAGTTCTTTTTAAGAATAACACGCAAAAGTGTTCCCAAAGTTCTATTGACAACTACAGTTTGTCCATCCGTTTGAGCATGACAAGTAGTAGAAAACAACAATTTTGTGCCAAGTTTAGCCCAGAAAATCTTCAAAAGTAACTCAAGAATTTAACATCGCGACCAGAAACAAAAGTTCTAGGCATGCCATGCAACCTAACGACTTCTCTAAAGAACAAATCCGCAATGTTTGAAGCATCATCGGTTTTATGACAAGCTATAAAATGTGCCATCTTAGAGAATCTATCCACAACAACAAAAATAGAATCCCTCCCCTTCTTAGTCCTAGACAACCCCAAAATAAAGTCCATAGAAATGTCAATCCAAGTTCTTTTTAAGAAAAGCACGCAAAAGTGTTCCCAAAGTTCTATTGACAACTTCAGTTTGTCCATCCGTTTGAGCATGACAAGTAGTAGAAAACAACAATTTTGTGCCAAGTTTAGCCCATAAAGTATTCCAAAAGTAACTCAAGAATTTAACATCGCGACCAGAAATCAATAGTCCTAGGCATGCCATGCAACCTAGCGACTTCTCTAAAGAACAAATCCGCAATGTTTGAAGCATCATCGGTTTTATGACAAGCTATAAAATGTGCCATCTTAGAGAATCTATCCACAACCACAAAAATAGAATCCCTCCCCTTCTTAGTCCTAGACAACCCCAAAATAAAGTCCATAGAAATGTACAATCCAAGTTCTTTTTAAGAATAACACGCAAAAGTGTTCCCAAAGTTCTATTGACAACTTCAGTTTGTCCATCCGTTTGAGCATGACAAGTAGTAGAAAACAACAATTTTTTGTCAAGTTTAGCCCATAAAGTCTTCCAAAAGTAACTCATGAATTTAACATCGCGACCAGAAACAATTGTCCTAGGCATGCCATGCAACCTAACGACTTCTCTAAAGAACAAATCCGCAATGTTTGAAGCATCATCGGTTTTATGACAAGCTATAAAATGTGCCATCTTAGAGAATCTATCCACAACAACAAAAATAGAATCCCTCCCCTTCTTAGTCCTAGCAACCACAAAATAAAGTCCATAGAAATGTCAATCCAAGTTCTTTTTAAGAATAACACGCAAAAGTGTTCCCAAAGTTCTATTGACAACTACAGTTTGTCCATCCGTTGATCATGACAAGTAGTAGAAAACAACAATTTTGTGCCAAGTTTAGCCCAGAAAATCTTTCAAAAGTAACTCAAGAATTTAACATCGCGACCAGAAACAAAAGTTCTTGGCATGCCATGCAACCTAACGACTTCTCTAAAGAACAAATCCGCAATGTTTGAAGCATCATCGGTTTTATGACAAGCTATAAAATGTGCCATCTTAGAGAATCTATCCACAACAACAAAAATAGAATCCCTCCCCTTCTTAGTCCTAGACAACCCCAAAATAAAGTCCATAGAAATGTCAATCCAAGTTCTTTTTAAGAAAAGCATGCAAAAGTGTTCCCAAAGTTCTATTGACAACTTCAGTTTGTCCATCCGTTTGAGCATGACAAGTAGTAGAAAACAACAATTTTGTGCCAAGTTTAGCCCATAAAGTATTCCAAAAGTAACTCAAGAGTTTAACATCGCGACCAGAATCAATAGTCCTAGGCATGCCATGCAACCTAGCGACTTCTCTAAAGAACAAACCCGCAATGTTTGAAGCATCATCGGTTTTATGACAAGCTATAAAATGTGCCATCTTAGAGAATATATCCACAACCACAAAAATAGAATCCCTCCCCTTCTTAGTCCAGGACAACCCCAAAATAAAGTCCATAGAAATGACAATCCAAGTTCTTTTTAAGAAAACACGCAAAAGTGTTCCCAAAGTTCTATTGACAACTTCAGTTTGTCCATCCGTTTGAGCATGACAAGTAGTAGAAAACAACAATTTTTGTGCAAGTTTAGCCCATAAAGTCTTCCAAAAGTAACTCAATGAATTTAACATCGCGACCAGAAACAATAGTCCTAGGCATGCCATGCAACCTAACGACTTCTCTAAAGAACAAATCCGCAATGTTTGAAGCATCATCGGTTTTATGACAAGCTATAAAATGTGCCATCTTAGAGAATCTATCCACAACAACAAAAATAGAATCCCTCCCCTTCTTAGTCCTAGGCAACCCCAAAATAAAGTCCATAGAAATGTCAATCCAAGTTCTTTTTAAGAATAACACGCAAAAGTGTTCCCAAAGTTCTATTGACAACTACAGTTTGTCCATCCGTTTGAGCATGACAAGTAGTAGAAAACAACAATTTTGTGCCAAGTTTAGCCCATAAAGTCTTCCAAAAGTAACTCAAGAATTTAACATCGCGACCAGAAACAATAGTCCTAGGCATGCCATGCAACCTAACGACTTCTCTAAAGAACAAATCCGCAATGTTTGAAGCATCATCGGTTTTATGACAAGCTATAAAATGTGCCATCTTAGAGAATCTATCCACAACAACAAAAATAGAATCCCTCCCCTTCTTAGTCCTAGACAACCCCAAAATAAAGTCCATAGAAATGTCAATCCAAGTTCTTTTTAAGAAAAGCACTGCAAAAGTGTTCCCAAAGTTCTATTGACAACTTCAGTTTGTCCATCCGTTTGAGCATGACAAGTAGTAGAAAACAACAATTTTGTGCCAAGTTTAGCCCATAAAGTATTCCAAAAGTAACTCAAGAATTTAACATCGCGACCAGAATCAATAGTCCTAGGCATGCCATGCAACCTAGCGACTTCTCTAAAGAACAAATCCGCAATGTTTGAAGCATCATCGGTTTTATGACAAGCTATAAAATGTGCCATCTTAGAGAATCTATCCACAACAACAAAAATAGAATCCCTCCCCTTCTTAGTCCTAGGACAACCCCAAAATAAAGTCCATAGAAATGTCAATCCAAGTTCTTTTTAAGAATAAGCACGCAAAAGTGTTCCCAAAGTTCTATTGACAACTTCAGTTTGTCCATCCGTTTGAGCATGACAAGTAGTAGAAAACAACAATTTTGTGCCAAGTTTAGCCCATAAAGTCTTCCAAAAGTAACTCAAGAATTTAACATCGCGACCAGAAACAATAGTCCTAGGCATGCCATGCAACCTAACGACTTCTCTAAAGAACAAATCCGCAATGTTTGAAGCATCATCGGTTTTATGACAAGCTATAAAATGTGCCATCTTAGAGAATCTATCCACAACAACAAAAATAGAATCCCTCCCCTTCTTAGTCCTAGGACAACCCCAAAATAAAGTCCATAGAAATGTCAATCCAAGTTCTTTTTAAGAATAACACGCAAAAGTGTTCCCAAAGTTCTATTGACAACTACAGTTTGTCCATCCGTTTGAGCATGACAAGTAGTAGAAAACAACAATTTTGTGCCAAGTTTAGCCCATAAAGTCTTTCAAAAGTAACTCAAGAATTTAACATCGCGACCAGAAACAAAAGTTCTAGGCATGCCATGCAACCTAACGACTTCTCTAAAGAACAAATCCGCAATGTTTGAAGCATCATCGGTTTTATGACAAGCTATAAAATGTGCCATCTTAGAGAATCTATCCACAACAACAAAAATAGAATCCCTCCCCTTCTTAGTCCTAGACAACCCCAAAATAAAGTCCATAGAAATGTCAATCCAAGTTCTTTTTAAGAAAAGCATGCAAAAGTGTTCCCAAAGTTCTATTGACAACTTCAGTTTGTCCATCCGTTTGAGCATGACAAGTAGTAGAAAACAACAATTTTGTGCCAAGTTTAGCCCATAAAGTATTCCAAAAGTAACTCAAGAGTTTAACATCGCGACCAGAATCAATAGTCCTAGGCATGCCATGCAACCTAGCGACTTCTCTAAAGAACAAACCCGCAATGTTTGAAGCATCATCGGTTTTATGACAAGCTATAAAATGTGCCATCTTAGAGAATCTATCCACAACCACAAAAATAGAATCCCTCCCCTTCTTAGTCCTAGGACAACCCCAAAATAAAGTCCATAGAAATGACAATCCAAGTTCTTTTTAAGAATAACACGCAAAAGTGTTCCCAAAGTTCTATTGACAACTTCAGTTTGTCCATCCGTTTGAGCATGACAAGTAGTAGAAAACAACAATTTTTGTCAAGTTTAGCCCATAAAGTCTTCCAAAAGTAACTCATGAATTTAACATCGCGACCAGAAACAATAGTCCTAGGCATGCCATGCAACCTAACGACTTCTCTAAAGAACAAATCCGCAATGTTTGAAGCATCATCGGTTTATGACAAGCTATAAAATGTGCCATCTTAGAGAATCTATCCACAACAACAAAAATAGAATCCCTCCCCTTCTTAGTCCTAGGCAACCACAAAATAAAGTCCATAGAAATGTCAATCCAAGTTCTTTTTAAGAATAACACGCAAAAGTGTTCCCAAAGTTCTATTGACAACTACAGTTTGTCCATCCGTTTGAGCATGACAAGTAGTAGAAAACAACAATTTTGTGCCAAGTTTAGCCCAGAAAATCTTTCAAAAGTAACTCAAGAATTTAACATCGCGACCAGAAACAAAAGTTCTTGGCATGCCATGCAACCTAACGACTTCTCTAAAGAACAAATCCGCAATGTTTGAAGCATCATCGGTTTTATGACAAGCTATAAAATGTGCCATCTTAGAGAATCTATCCACAACAACAAAAATAGAATCCCTCCCCTTCTTAGTCCTAGACAACCCCAAAATAAAGTCCATAGAAATGTCAATCCAAGTTCTTTTTAAGAAAAGCATGCAAAAGTGTTCCCAAAGTTCTATTGACAACTTCAGTTTGTCCATCCGTTTGAGCATGACAAGTAGTAGAAAACAACAATTTTGTGCCAAGTTTAGCCCATAAAGTATTCCAAAAGTAACTCAAGAGTTTAACATCGCGACCAGAATCAATAGTCCTAGGCATGCCATGCAACCTAGCGACTTCTCTAAAGAACAAATCCGCAATGTTTGAAGCATCATCGGTTTTATGACAAGCTATAAAATGTGCCATCTTAGAGAATCTATCCACAACCACAAAAATAGAATCCCTCCCCTTCTTAGTCCTAGACAACCCCAAAATAAAGTCCATAGAAATGACAATCCAAGTTCTTTTTAAGAATAACACGCAAAAGTGTTCCCAAAGTTCTATTGACAACTTCAGTTTGTCCATCCGTTTGAGCATGACAAGTAGTAGAAAACAACAATTTTTTGTCAAGTTTAGCCCATAAAGTCTTCCAAAAGTAACTCATGAATTTAACATCGCGACCAGAAACAATTGTCCTAGGCATGCCATGCAACCTAACGACTTCTCTAAAGAACAAATCCGCAATGTTTGAAGCATCATCGGTTTATGACAAGCTATAAAATGTGCCATCTTGGAGAATCTATCCACAACAACAAAATAGAATCCCTCCCCTTCTTAGTCCTACACAGTTTGTCCATCCGTTTGAGCATGACAAGAAGTAGAAAACAACAATTTTGTGCCAAGTTTAGCCCAGAAATCTTTCAAAAGTAACTCAAGAATTTAACATCGCGACCAGAAACAAAGTTCTTGGCATGCCATGCAACCTAACGACTTCTCTAAAGAACAAACCCGCAATGTTTGAAGCATCATCGTTTTATGACAAGCTATAAAATGTGCCATCTTAGAGAATCTATCCACAACCACAAAAATAGAATCCCTCCCCTTCTTAGTCCTAAACAACCCCAAAATAAAGTCCATAGAAATGTCAATCCAAGTTCTTTTTAGAAAAGCATGCAAAAGTGTTCCCAAGTTCTATTGACAACTTACAGTTTGTCCATCCGTTTGAGCATGACAAGTAGTAGAAAACAACAATTTTGTGCCAAGTTTAGCCCATAAAGTATTCCAAAAGTAACTCAAGAATTTAACATCGCGACCAGAATCAATAGTCCTAGGCATGCCATGCAACCTAGCGACTTCTCTAAAGAACAAATCCGCAATGTTTGAAGCATCATCGGTTTTATGACAAGCTATAAAATGTGCCATCTTAGAGAATCTATCCACAACCACAAAAATAGAATCCCTCCCCTTCTTAGTCCTAGGACAACCCCAAAATAAAGTCCATAGAAATGTACAATCCAAGTTCTTTTTAAGAAAAGCACGCAAAAGTGTTCCCAAAGTTCTATTGACAACTTCAGTTTGTCCATCCGTTTGAGCATGACAAGTAGTAGAAAACAACAATTTTTGTCAAGTTTAGCCCATAAAGTCTTCCAAAAGTAACTCATGAATTTAACATCGCGACCAGAAACAATTGTCCTAGGCATGCCATGCAACCTAACGACTTCTCTAAAGAACAAATCCGCAATGTTTGAAGCATCATCGGTTTTATGACAAGCTATAAAATGTGCCATCTTAGAGAATCTATCCACAACAACAAAAATAGAATCCCTCCCCTTCTTAGTCCTAGGCAACCCCAAAATAAAGTCCATAGAAATGTCAATCCAAGTTCTTTTTAAGAATAACACGCAAAAGTGTTCCCAAAGTTCTATTGACAACTACAGTTTGTCCATCCGTTTGAGCATGACAAGTAGTAGAAAACAACAATTTTGTGCCAAGTTTAGCCCATAAAGTCTTTCAAAAGTAACTCAAGAATTTAACATCGCGACCAGAAACAATAGTTCTAGGCATGCCATGCAACCTAACGACTTCTCTAAAGAACAAATCCGCAATGTTTGAAGCATCATCGGTTTTATGACAAGCTATAAAATGTGCCATCTTAGAGAATCTATCCACAACAACAAAAATAGAATCCCTCCCCTTCTTAGTCCTAGGACAACCCCAAAATAAAGTCCATAGAAATGTCAATCCAAGTTCTTTTTAAGAATAACACGCAAAAGTGTTCCCAAAGTTCTATTGACAACTACAGTTTGTCCATCCGTTTGAGCATGACAAGTAGTAGAAAACAACAATTTTGTGCCAAGTTTAGCCCATAAAGTCTTCAAAAGTAACTCAAGAATTTAACATCGCGACCAGAAACAATAGTCCTAGGCATGCCATGCAACCTAACGACTTCTCTAAAGAACAAATCCGCAATGTTTGAAGCATCATCGGTTTTATGACAAGCTATAAAATGTGCCATCTTAGAGAATCTATCCACAACAACAAAAATAGAATCCCTCCCCTTCTTAGTCCTAGACAACCCCAAAATAAAGTCCATAGAAATGTCAATCCAAGTTCTTTTTAAGAAAAGCACGCAAAAGTGTTCCCAAAGTTCTATTGACAACTTCAGTTTGTCCATCCGTTTGAGCATGACAAGTAGTAGAAAACAACAATTTTGTGCCAAGTTTAGCCCATAAAGTATTCCAAAAGTAACTCAAGAATTTAACATCGCGACCAGAAACAATAGTCCTAGGCATGCCATGCAACCTAGCGACTTCTCTAAAGAACAAATCCGCAATGTTTGAAGCATCATCGGTTTTATGACAAGCTATAAAATGTGCCATCTTAGAGAATCTATCCACAACAACAAAAATAGAATCCCTCCCCTTCTTAGTCCTAGGACAACCCCAAAATAAAGTCCATAGAAATGTCAATCCAAGTTCTTTTTAAGAATAACACGCAAAAGTGTTCCCAAAGTTCTATTGACAACTTCAGTTTGTCCATCCGTTTGAGCATGACAAGTAGTAGAAAACAACAATTTTGTGCCAAGTTTAGCCCATAAAGTCTTCCAAAAGTAACTCAAGAATTTAACATCGCGACCAGAAACAATAGTCCTAGGCATGCCATGCAACCTAACGACTTCTCTAAAGAACAAATCCGCAATGTTTGAAGCATCATCGGTTTTATGACAAGCTATAAAATGTGCCATCTTAGAGAATCTATCCACAACAACAAAAATAGAATCCCTCCCCTTCTTAGTCCTAGGACAACCCCAAAATAAAGTCCATAGAAATGTCAATCCAAGTTCTTTTTAAGAATAACACGCAAAAGTGTTCCCAAAGTTCTATTGACAACTACAGTTTGTCCATCCGTTTGAGCATGACAAGTAGTAGAAAACAACAATTTTGTGCCAAGTTTAGCCCATAAAGTCTTCCAAAAGTAACTCAAGAATTTAACATCGCGACCAGAAACAATAGTCCTAGGCATGCCATGCAACCTAACGACTTCTCTAAAGAACAAATCCGCAATGTTTGAAGCATCATCGGTTTTATGACAAGCTATAAAATGTGCCATCTTAGAGAATCTATCCACAACAACAAAAATAGAATCCCTCCCCTTCTTAGTCCTAGACAACCCCAAAATAAAGTCCATAGAAATGTCAATCCAAGTTCTTTTTAAGAAAAGCACGCAAAAGTGTTCCCAAAGTTCTATTGACAACTTCAGTTTGTCCATCCGTTTGAGCATGACAAGTAGTAGAAAACAACAATTTTGTGCCAAGTTTAGCCCATAAAGTCTTCCAAAAGTAACTCAAGAATTTAACATCGCGACCAGAAACAATAGTCCTAGGCATGCCATGCAACCTAACGACTTCTCTAAAGAACAAATCCGCAATGTTTGAAGCATCATCGGTTTTATGACAAGCTATAAAATGTGCCATCTTAGAGAATCTATCCACAACAACAAAAATAGAATCCCTCCCCTTCTTAGTCCTAGGACAACCCCAAAATAAAGTCCATAGAAATGTCAATCCAAGTTCTTTTTAAGAATAAGCACGCAAAAGTGTTCCCAAAGTTCTATTGACAACTTCAGTTTGTCCATCCGTTTGAGCATGACAAGTAGTAGAAAACAACAATTTTGTGCCAAGTTTAGCCCATAAAGTCTTCCAAAAGTAACTCAAGAATTTAACATCGCGACCAGAAACAATAGTCCTAGGCATGCCATGCAACCTAACGACTTCTCTAAAGAACAAATCCGCAATGTTTGAAGCATCATCGGTTTTATGACAAGCTATAAAATGTGCCATCTTAGAGAATCTATCCACAACAACAAAAATAGAATCCCTCCCCTTCTTAGTCCTAGGCAACCCCAAAATAAAGTCCATAGAAATGTCAATCCAAGTTCTTTTTAAGAATAACACGCAAAAGTGTTCCCAAAGTTCTATTGACAACTACAGTTTGTCCATCCGTTTGAGCATGACAAGTAGTAGAAAACAACAATTTTGTGCCAAGTTTAGCCCATAAAGTCTTCCAAAAGTAACTCAAGAATTTAACATCGCGACCAGAAACAATAGTCCTAGGCATGCCATGCAACCTAACGACTTCTCTAAAGAACAAATCCGCAATGTTTGAAGCATCATCGGTTTTATGACAAGCTATAAAATGTGCCATCTTAGAGAATCTATCCACAACAACAAAAATAGAATCCCTCCCCTTCTTAGTCCTAGGACAACCCCAAAATAAAGTCCATAGAAATGTCAATCCAAGTTCTTTTTAAGAATAACACGCAAAAGTGTTCCCAAAGTTCTATTGACAACTACAGTTTGTCCATCCGTTTGAGCATGACAAGTAGTAGAAAACAACAATTTTGTGCCAAGTTTAGCCCATAAAGTCTTCCAAAAGTAACTCAAGAATTTAACATCGCGACCAGAAACAATAGTCCTAGGCATGCCATGCAACCTAACGACTTCTCTAAAGAACAAATCCGCAATGTTTGAAGCATCATCGGTTTTATGACAAGCTATAAAATGTGCCATCTTAGAGAATCTATCCACAACAACAAAAATAGAATCCCTCCCCTTCTTAGTCCTAGACAACCCCAAAATAAAGTCCATAGAAATGTCAATCCAAGTTCTTTTTAAGAATAAGCACGCAAAAGTGTTCCCAAAGTTCTATTGACAACTACAGTTTGTCCATCCGTTTGAGCATGACAAGTAGTAGAAAACAACAATTTTGTGCCAAGTTTAGCCCATAAAGTCTTCCAAAAGTAACTCAAGAATTTAACATCGCGACCAGAAACAATAGTCCTAGGCATGCCATGCAACCTAACGACTTCTCTAAAGAACAAATCCGCAATGTTTGAAGCATCATCGGTTTTATGACAAGCTATAAAATGTGCCATCTTAGAGAATCTATCCACAACAACAAAAATAGAATCCCTCCCCTTCTTAGTCCTAGGACAACCCCAAAATAAAGTCCATAGAAATGTCAATCCAAGTTCTTTTTAAGAAAAGCACGCAAAAGTGTTCCCAAAGTTCTATTGACAACTTCAGTTTGTCCATCCGTTTGAGCATGACAAGTAGTAGAAAACAACAATTTTGTGCCAAGTTTAGCCCATAAAGTCTTCCAAAAGTAACTCAAGAATTTAACATCGCGACCAGAAACAATAGTCCTAGGCATGCCATGCAACCTAACGACTTCTCTAAAGAACAAATCCGCAATGTTTGAAGCATCATCGGTTTTATGACAAGCTATAAAATGTGCCATCTTAGAGAATCTATCCACAACAACAAAAATAGAATCCCTCCCCTTCTTAGTCCTAGGACAACCCCAAAATAAAGTCCATAGAAATGTCAATCCAAGTTCTTTTTAAGAATAACACGCAAAAGTGTTCCCAAAGTTCTATTGACAACTTCAGTTTGTCCATCCGTTTGAGCATGACAAGTAGTAGAAAACAACAATTTTTGTGCCAAGTTTAGCCCATAAAGTCTTCCAAAAGTAACTCAAGAATTTAACATCGCGACCAGAAACAATAGTCCTAGGCATGCCATGCAACCTAACGACTTCTCTAAAGAACAAATCCGCAATGTTTGAAGCATCATCGGTTTTATGACAAGCTATAAAATGTGCCATCTTAGAGAATCTATCCACAACAACAAAAATAGAATCCCTCCCCTTCTTAGTCCTAGGACAACCCCAAAATAAAGTCCATAGAAATGTCAATCCAAGTTCTTTTTAAGAAAAGCACGCAAAAGTGTTCCCAAAGTTCTATTGACAACTTCAGTTTGTCCATCCGTTTGAGCATGACAAGTAGTAGAAAACAACAATTTTGTGCCAAGTTTAGCCCATAAAGTCTTCCAAAAGTAACTCAAGAATTTAACATCGCGACCAGAAACAATAGTCCTAGGCATGCCATGCAACCTAACGACTTCTCTAAAGAACAAATCCGCAATGTTTGAAGCATCATCGGTTTTATGACAAGCTATAAAATGTGCCATCTTAGAGAATCTATCCACAACAACAAAAATAGAATCCCTCCCCTTCTTAGTCCTAGACAACCCCAAAATAAAGTCCATAGAAATGTCAATCCAAGTTCTTTTTAAGAAAAGCACGCAAAAGTGTTCCCAAAGTTCTATTGACAACTTCAGTTTGTCCATCCGTTTGAGCATGACAAGTAGTAGAAAACAACAATTTTGTGCCAAGTTTAGCCCATAAAGTATTCCAAAAGTAACTCAAGAATTTAACATCGCGACCAGAAACAATAGTCCTAGGCATGCCATGCAACCTAACGACTTCTCTAAAGAACAAATCCGCAATGTTTGAAGCATCATCGGTTTTATGACAAGCTATAAAATGTGCCATCTTAGAGAATCTATCCACAACAACAAAATAGAATCCCTCCCCTTCTTAGTCCTAGGACAACCCCAAAATAAAGTCCATAGAAATGTCAATCCAAGTTCTTTTTAAGAATAACACGCAAAAGTGTTCCCAAAGTTCTATTGACAACTTACAGTTTGTCCATCCGTTTGAGCATGACAAGTAGTAGAAAACAACAATTTTGTGCCAAGTTTAGCCCATAAAGTCTTCCAAAAGTAACTCAAGAATTTAACATCGCGACCAGAAACAATAGTCCTAGGCATGCCATGCAACCTAACGACTTCTCTAAAGAACAAATCCGCAATGTTTGAAGCATCATCGGTTTTATGACAAGCTATAAAATGTGCCATCTTAGAGAATCTATCCACAACAACAAAAATAGAATCCCTCCCCTTCTTAGTCCTAGGACAACCCCAAAATAAAGTCCATAGAAATGTCAATCCAAGTTCTTTTTAAGAAAAGCACGCAAAAGTGTTCCCAAAGTTCTATTGACAACTACAGTTTGTCCATCCGTTTGAGCATGACAAGTAGTAGAAAACAACAATTTTGTGCCAAGTTTAGCCCATAAAGTCTTCCAAAAGTAACTCAAGAATTTAACATCGCGACCAGAAACAATAGTCCTAGGCATGCCATGCAACCTAACGACTTCTCTAAAGAACAAATCCGCAATGTTTGAAGCATCATCGGTTTTATGACAAGCTATAAAATGTGCCATCTTAGAGAATCTATCCACAACAACAAAAATAGAATCCCTCCCCTTCTTAGTCCTAGGCAACCCCAAAATAAAGTCCATAGAAATGTCAATCCAAGTTCTTTTTAAGAATAAGCACGCAAAAGTGTTCCCAAAGTTCTATTGACAACTACAGTTTGTCCATCCGTTTGAGCATGACAAGTAGTAGAAAACAACAATTTTGTGCCAAGTTTAGCCCATAAAGTCTTTCAAAAGTAACTCAAGAATTTAACATCGCGACCAGAAACAATAGTCCTAGGCATGCCATGCAACCTAACGACTTCTCTAAAGAACAAATCCGCAATGTTTGAAGCATCATCGGTTTTATGACAAGCTATAAAATGTGCCATCTTAGAGAATCTATCCACAACAACAAAAATAGAATCCCTCCCCTTCTTAGTCCTAGACAACCCCAAAATAAAGTCCATAGAAATGTCAATCCAAGTTCTTTTTAAGAAAAGCACGCAAAAGTGTTCCCAAAGTTCTATTGACAACTTCAGTTTGTCCATCCGTTTGAGCATGACAAGTAGTAGAAAACAACAATTTTGTGCCAAGTTTAGCCCATAAAGTATTCCAAAAGTAACTCAAGAATTTAACATCGCGACCAGAATCAATAGTCCTAGGCATGCCATGCAACCTAACGACTTCTCTAAAGAACAAATCCGCAATGTTTGAAGCATCATCGGTTTTATGACAAGCTATAAAATGTGCCATCTTAGAGAATCTATCCACAACAACAAAAATAGAATCCCTCCCCTTCTTAGTCCTAGGCAACCCCAAAATAAAGTCCATAGAAATGTCAATCCAAGTTCTTTTTAAGAAATACACGCAAAAGTGTTCCCAAAGTTCTATTGACAACTTACAGTTTGTCCATCCGTTTGAGCATGACAAGTAGTAGAAAACAACAATTTTGTGCCAAGTTTAGCCCATAAAGTCTTCCAAAAGTAACTCAAGAATTTAACATCGCGACCAGAAACAATAGTCCTAGGCATGCCATGCAACCTAACGACTTCTCTAAAGAACAAATCCGCAATGTTTGAAGCATCATCGGTTTTATGACAAGCTATAAAATGTGCCATCTTAGAGAATCTATCCACAACAACAAAAATAGAATCCCTCCCCTTCTTAGTCCTAGACAACCCCAAAATAAAGTCCATAGAAATGTCAATCCAAGTTCTTTTTAAGAATAACACGCAAAAGTGTTCCCAAAGTTCTATTGACAACTACAGTTTGTCCATCCGTTTGAGCATGACAAGTAGTAGAAAACAACAATTTTGTGCCAAGTTTAGCCCATAAAGTCTTCAAAAGTAACTCAAGAATTTAACATCGCGACCAGAAACAATAGTCCTAGGCATGCCATGCAACCTAACGACTTCTCTAAAGAACAAATCCGCAATGTTTGAAGCATCATCGGTTTTATGACAAGCTATAAAATGTGCCATCTTAGAGAATCTATCCACAACAACAAAAATAGAATCCCTCCCCTTCTTAGTCCTAGACAACCCCAAAATAAAGTCCATAGAAATGTCAATCCAAGTTCTTTTTAAGAATAAGCACGCAAAAGTGTTCCCAAAGTTCTATTGACAACTTCAGTTTGTCCATCCGTTTGAGCATGACAAGTAGTAGAAAACAACAATTTTGTGCCAAGTTTAGCCCATAAAGTCTTCCAAAAGTAACTCAAGAATTTAACATCGCGACCAGAAACAATAGTCCTAGGCATGCCATGCAACCTAACGACTTCTCTAAAGAACAAATCCGCAATGTTTGAAGCATCATCGGTTTTATGACAAGCTATAAAATGTGCCATCTTAGAGAATCTATCCACAACAACAAAAATAGAATCCCTCCCCTTCTTAGTCCTAGGACAACCCCAAAATAAAGTCCATAGAAATGTCAATCCAAGTTCTTTTTAAGAATAACACGCA
Organism: Primulina eburnea; assembly: GCF_022965805.1. NCBI lineage: Eukaryota > Viridiplantae > Streptophyta > Magnoliopsida > Lamiales > Gesneriaceae > Primulina > Primulina eburnea. The sequence goes on from NW_027330795.1 coordinate 42,545, forward strand.
AAAGTGTTCCCAAAGTTCTATTGACAACTACAGTTTGTCCATCCGTTTGAGCATGACAAGTAGTAGAAAACAACAATTTTGTGCCAAGTTTAGCCCATAAAGTCTTCCAAAAGTAACTCAAGAATTTAACATCGCGACCAGAAACAATAGTCCTAGGCATGCCATGCAACCTAACGACTTCTCTAAAGAACAAATCCGCAATGTTTGAAGCATCATCGGTTTTATGACAAGCTATAAAATGTGCCATCTTAGAGAATCTATCCACAACAACAAAAATAGAATCCCTCCCCTTCTTAGTCCTAGGACAACCCCAAAATAAAGTCCATAGAAATGTCAATCCAAGTTCTTTTTAAGAAAAGCACGCAAAAGTGTTCCCAAAGTTCTATTGACAACTTCAGTTTGTCCATCCGTTTGAGCATGACAAGTAGTAGAAAACAACAATTTTGTGCCAAGTTTAGCCCATAAAGTCTTCCAAAAGTAACTCAAGAATTTAACATCGCGACCAGAAACAATAGTCCTAGGCATGCCATGCAACCTAACGACTTCTCTAAAGAACAAATCCGCAATGTTTGAAGCATCATCGGTTTTATGACAAGCTATAAAATGTGCCATCTTAGAGAATCTATCCACAACAACAAAAATAGAATCCCTCCCCTTCTTAGTCCTAGGACAACCCCAAAATAAAGTCCATAGAAATGTCAATCCAAGTTCTTTTTAAGAAAAGCACGCAAAAGTGTTCCCAAAGTTCTATTGACAACTTCAGTTTGTCCATCCGTTTGAGCATGACAAGTAGTAGAAAACAACAATTTTGTGCCAAGTTTAGCCCATAAAGTCTTCCAAAAGTAACTCAAGAATTTAACATCGCGACCAGAAACAATAGTCCTAGGCATGCCATGCAACCTAACGACTTCTCTAAAGAACAAATCCGCAATGTTTGAAGCATCATCGGTTTTATGACAAGCTATAAAATGTGCCATCTTAGAGAATCTATCCACAACAACAAAAATAGAATCCCTCCCCTTCTTAGTCCTAGGACAACCCCAAAATAAAGTCCATAGAAATGTCAATCCAAGTTCTTTTTAAGAATAACACGCAAAAGTGTTCCCAAAGTTCTATTGACAACTACAGTTTGTCCATCCGTTTGAGCATGACAAGTAGTAGAAAACAACAATTTTGTGCCAAGTTTAGCCCATAAAGTCTTCCAAAAGTAACTCAAGAATTTAACATCGCGACCAGAAACAATAGTCCTAGGCATGCCATGCAACCTAACGACTTCTCTAAAGAACAAATCCGCAATGTTTGAAGCATCATCGGTTTTATGACAAGCTATAAAATGTGCCATCTTAGAGAATCTATCCACAACAACAAAAATAGAATCCCTCCCCTTCTTAGTCCTAGGACAACCCCAAAATAAAGTCCATAGAAATGTCAATCCAAGTTCTTTTTAAGAAAAGCACGCAAAAGTGTTCCCAAAGTTCTATTGACAACTTCAGTTTGTCCATCCGTTTGAGCATGACAAGTAGTAGAAAACAACAATTTTGTGCCAAGTTTAGCCCATAAAGTCTTCCAAAAGTAACTCAAGAATTTAACATCGCGACCAGAAACAATAGTCCTAGGCATGCCATGCAACCTAACGACTTCTCTAAAGAACAAATCCGCAATGTTTGAAGCATCATCGGTTTTATGACAAGCTATAAAATGTGCCATCTTAGAGAATCTATCCACAACAACAAAAATAGAATCCCTCCCCTTCTTAGTCCTAGGACAACCCCAAAATAAAGTCCATAGAAATGTCAATCCAAGTTCTTTTTAAGAAAAGCACGCAAAAGTGTTCCCAAAGTTCTATTGACAACTTCAGTTTGTCCATCCGTTTGAGCATGACAAGTAGTAGAAAACAACAATTTTGTGCCAAGTTTAGCCCATAAAGTATTCCAAAAGTAACTCAAGAATTTAACATCGCGACCAGAAACAATAGTCCTAGGCATGCCATGCAACCTAACGACTTCTCTAAAGAACAAATCCGCAATGTTTGAAGCATCATCGGTTTTATGACAAGCTATAAAATGTGCCATCTTAGAGAATCTATCCACAACAACAAAAATAGAATCCCTCCCCTTCTTAGTCCTAGGACAACCCCAAAATAAAGTCCATAGAAATGTCAATCCAAGTTCTTTTTAAGAATAACACGCAAAAGTGTTCCCAAAGTTCTATTGACAACTTCAGTTTGTCCATCCGTTTGAGCATGACAAGTAGTAGAAAACAACAATTTTGTGCCAAGTTTAGCCCATAAAGTCTTCCAAAAGTAACTCAAGAATTTAACATCGCGACCAGAAACAATAGTCCTAGGCATGCCATGCAACCTAACGACTTCTCTAAAGAACAAATCCGCAATGTTTGAAGCATCATCGGTTTTATGACAAGCTATAAAATGTGCCATCTTAGAGAATCTATCCACAACAACAAAAATAGAATCCCTCCCCTTCTTAGTCCTAGGCAACCCCAAAATAAAGTCCATAGAAATGTCAATCCAAGTTCTTTTTAAGAATAAGCACGCAAAAGTGTTCCCAAAGTTCTATTGACAACTTCAGTTTGTCCATCCGTTTGAGCATGACAAGTAGTAGAAAACAACAATTTTGTGCCAAGTTTAGCCCATAAAGTCTTCCAAAAGTAACTCAAGAATTTAACATCGCGACCAGAAACAATAGTCCTAGGCATGCCATGCAACCTAACGACTTCTCTAAAGAACAAATCCGCAATGTTTGAAGCATCATCGGTTTTATGACAAGCTATAAAATGTGCCATCTTAGAGAATCTATCCACAACAACAAAAATAGAATCCCTCCCCTTCTTAGTCCTAGGACAACCCCAAAATAAAGTCCATAGAAATGTCAATCCAAGTTCTTTTTAAGAAAAGCACGCAAAAGTGTTCCCAAAGTTCTATTGACAACTTCAGTTTGTCCATCCGTTTGAGCATGACAAGTAGTAGAAAACAACAATTTTGTGCCAAGTTTAGCCCATAAAGTCTTCCAAAAGTAACTCAAGAATTTAACATCGCGACCAGAAACAATAGTCCTAGGCATGCCATGCAACCTAACGACTTCTCTAAAGAACAAATCCGCAATGTTTGAAGCATCATCGGTTTTATGACAAGCTATAAAATGTGCCATCTTAGAGAATCTATCCACAACAACAAAAATAGAATCCCTCCCCTTCTTAGTCCTAGGACAACCCCAAAATAAAGTCCATAGAAATGTCAATCCAAGTTCTTTTTAAGAAAAGCACGCAAAAGTGTTCCCAAAGTTCTATTGACAACTTCAGTTTGTCCATCCGTTTGAGCATGACAAGTAGTAGAAAACAACAATTTTGTGCCAAGTTTAGCCCATAAAGTCTTCCAAAAGTAACTCAAGAATTTAACATCGCGACCAGAAACAATAGTCCTAGGCATGCCATGCAACCTAACGACTTCTCTAAAGAACAAATCCGCAATGTTTGAAGCATCATCGGTTTTATGACAAGCTATAAAATGTGCCATCTTAGAGAATCTATCCACAACAACAAAAATAGAATCCCTCCCCTTCTTAGTCCTAGGACAACCCCAAAATAAAGTCCATAGAAATGTCAATCCAAGTTCTTTTTAAGAATAAGCACGCAAAAGTGTTCCCAAAGTTCTATTGACAACTTCAGTTTGTCCATCCGTTTGAGCATGACAAGTAGTAGAAAACAACAATTTTGTGCCAAGTTTAGCCCATAAAGTCTTCCAAAAGTAACTCAAGAATTTAACATCGCGACCAGAAACAATAGTCCTAGGCATGCCATGCAACCTAACGACTTCTCTAAAGAACAAATCCGCAATGTTTGAAGCATCATCGGTTTTATGACAAGCTATAAAATGTGCCATCTTAGAGAATCTATCCACAACAACAAAAATAGAATCCCTCCCCTTCTTAGTCCTAGGACAACCCCAAAATAAAGTCCATAGAAATGTCAATCCAAGTTCTTTTTAAGAAAAGCACGCAAAAGTGTTCCCAAAGTTCTATTGACAACTACAGTTTGTCCATCCGTTTGAGCATGACAAGTAGTAGAAAACAACAATTTTGTGCCAAGTTTAGCCCATAAAGTATTCCAAAAGTAACTCAAGAATTTAACATCGCGACCAGAAACAATAGTCCTAGGCATGCCATGCAACCTAACGACTTCTCTAAAGAACAAATCCGCAATGTTTGAAGCATCATCGGTTTTATGACAAGCTATAAAATGTGCCATCTTAGAGAATCTATCCACAACAACAAAAATAGAATCCCTCCCCTTCTTAGTCCTAGGACAACCCCAAAATAAAGTCCATAGAAATGTCAATCCAAGTTCTTTTTAAGAAAAGCACGCAAAAGTGTTCCCAAAGTTCTATTGACAACTTCAGTTTGTCCATCCGTTTGAGCATGACAAGTAGTAGAAAACAACAATTTTGTGCCAAGTTTAGCCCATAAAGTATTCCAAAAGTAACTCAAGAATTTAACATCGCGACCAGAATCAATAGTCCTAGGCATGCCATGCAACCTAGCGACTTCTCTAAAGAACAAATCCGCAATGTTTGAAGCATCATCGGTTTTATGACAAGCTATAAAATGTGCCATCTTAGAGAATCTATCCACAACAACAAAAATAGAATCCCTCCCCTTCTTAGTCCTAGGACAACCCCAAAATAAAGTCCATAGAAATGTCAATCCAAGTTCTTTTTAAGAATAACACGCAAAAGTGTTCCCAAAGTTCTATTGACAACTACAGTTTGTCCATCCGTTTGAGCATGACAAGTAGTAGAAAACAACAATTTTGTGCCAAGTTTAGCCCATAAAGTCTTCCAAAAGTAACTCAAGAATTTAACATCGCGACCAGAAACAATAGTCCTAGGCATGCCATGCAACCTAACGACTTCTCTAAAGAACAAATCCGCAATGTTTGAAGCATCATCGGTTTTATGACAAGCTATAAAATGTGCCATCTTAGAGAATCTATCCACAACAACAAAAATAGAATCCCTCCCCTTCTTAGTCCTAGACAACCCCAAAATAAAGTCCATAGAAATGTCAATCCAAGTTCTTTTTAAGAATAAGCACGCAAAAGTGTTCCCAAAGTTCTATTGACAACTTCAGTTTGTCCATCCGTTTGAGCATGACAAGTAGTAGAAAACAACAATTTTGTGCCAAGTTTAGCCCATAAAGTCTTCCAAAAGTAACTCAAGAATTTAACATCGCGACCAGAAACAATAGTCCTAGGCATGCCATGCAACCTAACGACTTCTCTAAAGAACAAATCCGCAATGTTTGAAGCATCATCGGTTTTATGACAAGCTATAAAATGTGCCATCTTAGAGAATCTATCCACAACAACAAAAATAGAATCCCTCCCCTTCTTAGTCCTAGACAACCCCAAAATAAAGTCCATAGAAATGTCAATCCAAGTTCTTTTTAAGAATAACACGCAAAAGTGTTCCCAAAGTTCTATTGACAACTTCAGTTTGTCCATCCGTTTGAGCATGACAAGTAGTAGAAAACAACAATTTTGTGCCAAGTTTAGCCCATAAAGTCTTCCAAAAGTAACTCAAGAATTTAACATCGCGACCAGAAACAATAGTCCTAGGCATGCCATGCAACCTAACGACTTCTCTAAAGAACAAATCCGCAATGTTTGAAGCATCATCGGTTTTATGACAAGCTATAAAATGTGCCATCTTAGAGAATCTATCCACAACAACAAAAATAGAATCCCTCCCCTTCTTAGTCCTAGGCAACCCCAAAATAAAGTCCATAGAAATGTCAATCCAAGTTCTTTTTAAGAAAAGCACGCAAAAGTGTTCCCAAAGTTCTATTGACAACTTCAGTTTGTCCATCCGTTTGAGCATGACAAGTAGTAGAAAACAACAATTTTGTGCCAAGTTTAGCCCATAAAGTCTTCCAAAAGTAACTCAAGAATTTAACATCGCGACCAGAAATCAATAGTCCTAGGCATGCCATGCAACCTAACGACTTCTCTAAAGAACAAATCCGCAATGTTTGAAGCATCATCGGTTTTATGACAAGCTATAAAATGTGCCATCTTAGAGAATCTATCCACAACAACAAAAATAGAATCCCTCCCCTTCTTAGTCCTAGACAACCCCAAAATAAAGTCCATAGAAATGTCAATCCAAGTTCTTTTTAAGAAAAGCACGCAAAAGTGTTCCCAAAGTTCTATTGACAACTTCAGTTTGTCCATCCGTTTGAGCATGACAAGTAGTAGAAAACAACAATTTTTGTGCCAAGTTTAGCCCATAAAGTCTTCCAAAAGTAACTCAAGAATTTAACATCGCGACCAGAAACAATAGTCCTAGGCATGCCATGCAACCTAACGACTTCTCTAAAGAACAAATCCGCAATGTTTGAAGCATCATCGGTTTTATGACAAGCTATAAAATGTGCCATCTTAGAGAATCTATCCACAACAACAAAAATAGAATCCCTCCCCTTCTTAGTCCTAGGCAACCCCAAAATAAAGTCCATAGAAATGTCAATCCAAGTTCTTTTTAAGAATAACACGCAAAAGTGTTCCCAAAGTTCTATTGACAACTACAGTTTGTCCATCCGTTTGAGCATGACAAGTAGTAGAAAACAACAATTTTGTGCCAAGTTTAGCCCATAAAGTCTTCCAAAAGTAACTCAAGAATTTAACATCGCGACCAGAAACAATAGTCCTAGGCATGCCATGCAACCTAACGACTTCTCTAAAGAACAAATCCGCAATGTTTGAAGCATCATCGGTTTTATGACAAGCTATAAAATGTGCCATCTTAGAGAATCTATCCACAACAACAAAAATAGAATCCCTCCCCTTCTTAGTCCTAGACAACCCCAAAATAAAGTCCATAGAAATGTCAATCCAAGTTCTTTTTAAGAAAAGCATGCAAAAGTGTTCCCAAAGTTCTATTGACAACTTCAGTTTGTCCATCCGTTTGAGCATGACAAGTAGTAGAAAACAACAATTTTGTGCCAAGTTTAGCCCATAAAGTATTCCAAAAGTAACTCAAGAATTTAACATCGCGACCAGAATCAATAGTCCTAGGCATGCCATGCAACCTAGCGACTTCTCTAAAGAACAAATCCGCAATGTTTGAAGCATCATCGGTTTTATGACAAGCTATAAAATGTGCCATCTTAGAGAATCTATCCACAACAACAAAAATAGAATCCCTCCCCTTCTTAGTCCTAGGACAACCCCAAAATAAAGTCCATAGAAATGTCAATCCAAGTTCTTTTTAAGAAAACACGCAAAAGTGTTCCCAAAGTTCTATTGACAACTTCAGTTTGTCCATCCGTTTGAGCATGACAAGTAGTAGAAAACAACAATTTTGTGCCAAGTTTAGCCCATAAAGTCTTCCAAAAGTAACTCAAGAATTTAACATCGCGACCAGAAACAATAGTCCTAGGCATGCCATGCAACCTAACGACTTCTCTAAAGAACAAATCCGCAATGTTTGAAGCATCATCGGTTTTATGACAAGCTATAAAATGTGCCATCTTAGAGAATCTATCCACAACAACAAAAATAGAATCCCTCCCCTTCTTAGTCCTAGGCAACCCCAAAATAAAGTCCATAGAAATGTCAATCCAAGTTCTTTTTAAGAATAACACGCAAAAGTGTTCCCAAAGTTCTATTGACAACTACAGTTTGTCCATCCGTTTGAGCATGACAAGTAGTAGAAAACAACAATTTTGTGCCAAGTTTAGCCCATAAAGTCTTCCAAAAGTAACTCAAGAATTTAACATCGCGACCAGAAACAATAGTCCTAGGCATGCCATGCAACCTAACGACTTCTCTAAAGAACAAATCCGCAATGTTTGAAGCATCATCGGTTTTATGACAAGCTATAAAATGTGCCATCTTAGAGAATCTATCCACAACAACAAAAATAGAATCCCTCCCCTTCTTAGTCCTAGGACAACCCCAAAATAAAGTCCATAGAAATGTCAATCCAAGTTCTTTTTAAGAATAACACGCAAAAGTGTTCCCAAAGTTCTATTGACAACTACAGTTTGTCCATCCGTTTGAGCATGACAAGTAGTAGAAAACAACAATTTTGTGCCAAGTTTAGCCCATAAAGTCTTCCAAAAGTAACTCAAGAATTTAACATCGCGACCAGAAACAATAGTCCTAGGCATGCCATGCAACCTAACGACTTCTCTAAAGAACAAATCCGCAATGTTTGAAGCATCATCGGTTTTATGACAAGCTATAAAATGTGCCATCTTAGAGAATCTATCCACAACAACAAAAATAGAATCCCTCCCCTTCTTAGTCCTAGACAACCCCAAAATAAAGTCCATAGAAATGTCAATCCAAGTTCTTTTTAAGAAAAGCACGCAAAAGTGTTCCCAAAGTTCTATTGACAACTTCAGTTTGTCCATCCGTTTGAGCATGACAAGTAGTAGAAAACAACAATTTTGTGCCAAGTTTAGCCCATAAAGTATTCCAAAAGTAACTCAAGAGTTTAACATCGCGACCAGAATCAATAGTCCTAGGCATGCCATGCAACCTAGCGACTTCTCTAAAGAACAAATCCGCAATGTTTGAAGCATCATCGGTTTTATGACAAGCTATAAAATGTGCCATCTTAGAGAATCTATCCACAACAACAAAAATAGAATCCCTCCCCTTCTTAGTCCTAGACAACCCCAAAATAAAGTCCATAGAAATGTACAATCCAAGTTCTTTTTAAGAATAACACGCAAAAGTGTTCCCAAAGTTCTATTGACAACTTCAGTTTGTCCATCCGTTTGAGCATGACAAGTAGTAGAAAACAACAATTTTGTGCCAAGTTTAGCCCATAAAGTCTTCCAAAAGTAACTCATGAATTTAACATCGCGACCAGAAACAATAGTCCTAGGCATGCCATGCAACCTAACGACTTCTCTAAAGAACAAATCCGCAATGTTTGAAGCATCATCGGTTTTATGACAAGCTATAAAATGTGCCATCTTAGAGAATCTATCCACAACAACAAAAATAGAATCCCTCCCCTTCTTAGTCCTAGGCAACCACAAAATAAAGTCCATAGAAATGTCAATCCAAGTTCTTTTTAAGAATAACACGCAAAAGTGTTCCCAAAGTTCTATTGACAACTACAGTTTGTCCATCCGTTTGAGCATGACAAGTAGTAGAAAACAACAATTTTGTGCCAAGTTTAGCCCAGAAAGTCTTTCAAAAGTAACTCAAGAATTTAACATCGCGACCAGAAACAAAAGTTCTAGGCATGCCATGCAACCTAACGACTTCTCTAAAGAACAAATCCGCAATGTTTGAAGCATCATCGGTTTTATGACAAGCTATAAAATGTGCCATCTTAGAGAATCTATCCACAACAACAAAAATAGAATCCCTCCCCTTCTTAGTCCTAGACAACCCCAAAATAAAGTCCATAGAAATGTCAATCCAAGTTCTTTTTAAGAATAACACGCAAAAGTGTTCCCAAAGTTCTATTGACAACTTCAGTTTGTCCATCCGTTTGAGCATGACAAGTAGTAGAAAACAACAATTTTGTGCCAAGTTTAGCCCATAAAGTCTTCCAAAAGTAACTCAAGAATTTAACATCGCGACCAGAAACAATAGTCCTAGGCATGCCATGCAACCTAACGACTTCTCTAAAGAACAAATCCGCAATGTTTGAAGCATCATCGGTTTTATGACAAGCTATAAAATGTGCCATCTTAGAGAATCTATCCACAACAACAAAAATAGAATCCCTCCCCTTCTTAGTCCTAGACAACCCCAAAATAAAGTCCATAGAAATGTCAATCCAAGTTCTTTTTAAGAAAAGCACGCAAAAGTGTTCCCAAAGTTCTATTGACAACTTCAGTTTGTCCATCCGTTTGAGCATGACAAGTAGTAGAAAACAACAATTTTGTGCCAAGTTTAGCCCATAAAGTATTCCAAAAGTAACTCAAGAATTTAACATCGCGACCAGAATCAATAGTCCTAGGCATGCCATGCAACCTAGCGACTTCTCTAAAGAACAAATCCCGCAATGTTTGAAGCATCATCGGTTTTATGACAAGCTATAAAATGTGCCATCTTAGAGAATCTATCCACAACCACAAAAATAGAATCCCTCCCCTTCTTAGTCCTAGACAACCCCAAAATAAAGTCCATAGAAATGACAATCCAAGTTCTTTTTAAGAAAACACGCAAAAGTGTTCCCAAAGTTCTATTGACAACTTCAGTTTGTCCATCCGTTTGAGCATGACAAGTAGTAGAAAACAACAATTTTTTGTCAAGTTTAGCCCATAAAGTCTTCCAAAAGTAACTCAATGAATTTAACATCGCGACCAGAAACAATTGTCCTAGGCATGCCATGCAACCTAACGACTTCTCTAAAGAACAAATCCGCAATGTTTGAAGCATCATCGGTTTTATGACAAGCTATAAAATGTGCCATCTTAGAGAATCTATCCACAACAACAAAAATAGAATCCCTCCCCTTCTTAGTCCTAGGCAACCACAAAATAAAGTCCATAGAAATGTCAATCCAAGTTCTTTTTAAGAATAACACGCAAAAGTGTTCCCAAAGTTCTATTGACAACTACAGTTTGTCCATCCGTTTGAGCATGACAAGTAGTAGAAAACAACAATTTTGTGCCAAGTTTAGCCCATAAAATCTTTCAAAAGTAACTCAAGAATTTAACATCGCGACCAGAAACAAAAGTTCTAGGCATGCCATGCAACCTAACGACTTCTCTAAAGAACAAATCCGCAATGTTTGAAGCATCATCGGTTTTATGACAAGCTATAAAATGTGCCATCTTAGAGAATCTATCCACAACAACAAAAATAGAATCCCTCCCCTTCTTAGTCCTAGACAACCCCAAAATAAAGTCCATAGAAATGTCAATCCAAGTTCTTTTTAAGAAAAGCATGCAAAAGTGTTCCCAAAGTTCTATTGACAACTTCAGTTTGTCCATCCGTTTGATCATGACAAAGTAGTAGAAAACAACAATTTTGTGCCAAGTTTAGCCCATAAAGTATTCCAAAAGTAACTCAAGAATTTAACATCGCGACCAGAAACAATAGTCCTAGGCATGCCATGCAACCTAACGACTTCTCTAAAGAACAAATCCGCGATGTTTGAAGCATCATCGGTTTTATGACAAGCTATAAAATGTGCCATATTAGAGAATCTATCCACAACAACAAAAATAGAATCCCTCCCCTTCTTAGTCCTAGGCAACCACAAAATAAAGTCCATAGAAATGTCAATCCAAGTTCTTTTTAAAAATAACACGAAAAAGTGTTCCCAAAGTTCTATTGACAACTACAGTTTGTCCATCCGTTTGAGCATGACAAGTAGTAGAAAACAACAATTTTGTGCCAAGTTTAGCCCGGAAAATCTTTCAAAAGTAACTCAAGAATTTAACATCGCGACCAGAAACAAAAGTTCTTGGGATGCCATGCAACCTAACGACTTCTCTAAAGAACAAATCCGCAATGTTTGAAGCATCATCGGTTTTATGACAAGCTATAAAATGTGCCATCTTAGAGAATCTATCCACAACAACAAAAATAGAATCCCTCCCCTTCTTAGTCCTAGGCAACCACAAAATAAAGTCCATAGAAATGTCAATCCAAGTTCTTTTTAAGAAAAGCATGCAAAAGTGTTCCCAAAGTTCTATTGACAACTTCAGTTTGTCCATCCGTTTGAGCATGACAAGTAGTAGAAAACAACAATTTTGTGCCAAGTTTAGCCCATAAAGTATTCCAAAAGTAACTAAAGAGTTTAACATCGCGACCAGAATCAATAGTCCTAGGCATGCCATGCAACCTAGCGACTTCTCTAAAGAACAAACCCACTATGTTTGAAGCATCATCGGTTTTATGACAAGCTATAAAATGTGCCATCTTAGAGAATATATCCACAACCACAAAAATAGAATCCCTCCCCTTCTTAGTCCAGAACAACCCCAAAATAAAGTCCATAGAAATGACAATCCAAGTTCTTTTTAAGAAAACATACAAAAGTGTTCCCAAAATCTATTGACAACGTCAGTTTGTCCATCCGTTTGAGGATGACAAGTAGTAGAAAACAACAATTTTGTGCCAAGTTTAGCCCATAAAGTATTCCAAAAGTAACTCAAGAGTTTAACATCGCGAACAGAATCAATAGTCCTAGGCATGCCATGCAACCTAGCGACTTCTCTGAAGAACAAACCCGCAATGTTTGAAGCATCATCGGTTTTATGACAAGCTATAAAATGTGCTATCTTAGAGAATCTATCCACAACCACAAAAATATAATCCCTCCCCTTCTTAGTCCAGGACAACCCCAAAATAAAGTCCATAGAAATGACAATCCAAGTTCTTTTTAAGAATAACACGCAAAAGTGTTCCCAAAGTTCTATTGACAACTACAGTTTGTCCATCCGTTTGAGCATGACAAGTAGTAGAAAACAACCATTTTTTGTCAAGTTTAGCCCATAAAGTCTTCCAAAAGTAACTCATGAATTTAACATCGCGACCAGAAACAATAGTCCTAGGCATGCCATGCAACCTAACGACTTCTCTAAAGTACAAATCCGCGATGTTTGAAGCATCATCGGTTTTATGACAAGCTATAAAATGTGCCATATTAGAGAATCTATCCACAACAACAAAAATAGAATCCCTCCCCTTCTTAGTCCTAGACAACCACAAAATAAAGTCCATAGAAATGTCAATCCAAGTTCTTTTTAAAAATAACACGTAAAAGTGTTCCCAAAGTTCTATTGACAACTACAGTTTGTCCATCCGTTTGAGCATGACAAGTAGTAGAAAACAACAATTTTGTGCCAAGTTTAGCCCAGAAAATCTTTCAAAAGTAACTCAAGAATTTAACATCGCGACCAGAAACAAAAGTTCTTGGCATGCCATGCAACCTAACGACTTCTCTAAAGAACAAATCCGCAATGTTTGAAGCATCATCGGTTTTATGACAAGCTATAAAATGTGCCATCTTAGAGAATCTATCCACAACAACAAAAATAGAATCCCTCCCCTTCTTAGTCCTAAACAACCCCAAAATAAAGTCCATAGAAATGTCAATCCAAGTTCTTTTTAAGAAAAGCATGCAAAAGTGTTCCCAAAGTTCTATTGACAACTTCAGTTTGTCCATCCGTTTGAGCATGACAAGTAGTAGAAAACAACAATTTTGTGCCAAGTTTAGCCCATAAAGTATTCCAAAAGTAACTCAAGAGTTTAACATCGCGACCAGAATCAATAGTCCTAGGCATGCCATGCAACCTAGCGACTTCTCTAAAGAACAAACCCGCAATGTTTGAAGCATCATCGGTTTATGACAAGCTATAAAATGTGCCATCTTAGAGAATATATCCACAACCACAAAAATAGAATCCCTCCCCTTCTTAGTCCAGAACAACCCCAAAATAAAGTCCATAGAAATGACAATCCAAGTTCTTTTTAAGAAAACACACAAAAGTGTTCCCAAAGTTCTATTGACAACTTCAGTTTGTCCATCCGTTTGAGCATGACAGGTAGTAGAAAACAACAATTTTTTGTCAAGTTTAGCCCATAAAGTCTTCCAAAAGTAACTCAAGAATTTAACATCGCGACCAGAAACAATTGTCCTAGGCATGCCATGCAACCTAACGACTTCTCTAAAGAACAAATCCGCAATGTTTGAAGCATCATCGGTTTATGACAAGCTATAAAATGTGCCATCTTAGAGAATCTATCCACAACAACAAAAATAGAATCCCTCCCCTTATTAGTCCTAGGCAACCACAAAATAAAGTCCATAGAAATGTCAATCCAAGTTCTTTTTAAGAATAACACGCAAAAGTGTTCCCAAAGTTCTATTGACAACTACAGTTTGTCCATTTGTTTGAGCATGACAAGTAGTAGAAAACAACTATTTTTTGTCAAGTTTAGCCCATAAAGTCTTCCAAAAGTAACTCATGAATTTAACATCGCGACCAGAATCAATAGTCCTAGGCATGCCATGCAACCTAGCGACTTCTCTAAAGAACAAACCCGCAATGTTTGAAGCATCATCGGTTTTATGACAAGCTATAAAATGTGCCATCTTAGAGAATATATCCACAACCACAAAAATAGAATCCCTCCACTTCTTAGTCCTAGGAAACCCCAAAATAAAGTCCATAGAAATGACAATCCAAGTTCTTTTTAAGAAAACATGCAAAAGTGTTCCCAAAGTTCTATTGAGAACTTCAGTTTGTCCATCCGTTTGAGCATGACAAATAGTAGAAAACTCAATTTTTGTCAAGTTTAGCCCATAAAGTCTTCCAAAAGTAACTCATGAATTTAACATCGCGACCAGAAACAATTGTCCTAGGCATGCCATGCAACCTAACGAATTCTCTAAAGAACAAATCCGCAATGTTTGAAGCATCATCGGTTTTATGACAAGCTATAAAATGTGCCATCTTAGAGAATCTATACACAACAACAAAAATAGAATCCCTCCCATTCTTAGTCCTAGGCAACCCCAAAATAAAGTCCATAGAAATGTCAATCAAGGTTCTTTTTAAGAAAAGCACGCAAATGTGTTCCCAAAATCCTATTGACAACTACAGTTTGTCCATCCGTTTGAGCATGATAAGTAGTAGAAAACAACAATTTTGTGCCAAGTTTAGCCCATAAAATCTTTCAAAAGTAACTCAAGAATTTAACATCGCGACCAGAAACAAAAGTTCTAGGCATGCCATGCAACCTAACGACTTCTCTAAAGAAAAAATCCGCAATGTTTGAAGCATCATCGGTTTTATGACAAGCTATAAAATGTGCCATCTTAGAGAATCTATCCCTCAACTTTACTCGGATCTACCGCAATACCTTCTCCAGATATAATATGCCCCAAGAAGACAACCTGTCGCAGCCAGAATTCACACTTGGACAGTTTGGCATACAGCTGCTCTTTTCTTAAAGTCTTCAATACGATCCTCAGATGATCTGCATGCTCAGTCAAACTCTTCGAATACACCAAAATATCATCGATAAACACAATTACAAACTCATCTAAATATCTCTGAAAAATGCGGTTCATCAAACTCATAAACACCGCTGGTGCATTCGTCAAACCGAAAGGCATAACAACAAACTCGTAGTGTCCATACCTGGTTCGGAATGCAGTCTTCGGAATATCAACGTCTCTAACTCTGAGCTGATGATACCCTGATCTCAAATCAATCTTCGAATATACCGAAGATCCCTGTAACTGGTCAAATAAGTCGTCGATGCGCGGCAAAGGATACTTGTTCTTCACTGTTGCCTTGTTCAACTGTCTATAATCGATACACAATCGCATCGAACCATCTTTCTTTCGAACGAAAAGCACCGGAGCACCCCAAGGTGATACACTGGGTCTGATATATCCCTTGGACAGAAGATCCTCCAACTGTGCTTTCAACTCTTTCAGCTCTATCGGCGCCATCCTATACGGAGCTCTCGAAATAGGAACAGAACCGGGCATAAGATCTATGCTGAAATCAACCTCTCGAACCGGAGGCAACCCTGGAATCTCATCAGGAAAGACATCTGCAAACTCGCAAACCACTGGCAAATCTGCCAATGCTGGGCTCGACTTCAGTAGATCTACTGAATATATGAGAAAGCCCTCTGCTCCTCTCTGAAGCAATCTACTCATAGTCAGAGCAGATACTAAGGGAATCCGAGATCTGGAACCCTTGCCGTAGAATTTCCACTCGTCTGTCATCTCGGGTCTGAATCTGACAATCTTGTGGAAACAATCTACCGTGGCCCTGTACCTGGTTAACATGTCTATACCAACTATACAGTCAAAATCAGCTAAACCAAGTATTACACAATCAAGATCAATCTCATGCCCCTCAAACTGAAGCATACAGTGTCTAACAGTAGTCACAGATATCAAACCACTCCCCAACGTAGAAGTTATAGATACTACTGTCGACAACGACTTAACAGGCAATGAATGTCTCAATGCAAAATGTTCAGATATGAATGTATGAGATGCCCCTGTGTCAATCAACACATATGCAGGATAACCGCAAAGAAAACAGCTACCTGCAATGACGTCATCTGGCGCCTCCTGCGCCTGCTCCTCTGTCAGGGCAAAAACACGTGCCTGCTGTCTGGGAGGCTGACTCACAGTCTGACTACCTCCTGGTCTTTGCTGAGTCTGTATAGAGGGTGGCTGAAAGGAGTGTACAGAAGATGCCTGTCTCTCCATCTGTGGCGCTGGTGCTGATGATCCTGTGTTCTGGAATCGTTGTGCACCTCTCTGGGGACAAACTCTGGCAAAATGTCCCTGTTGCCTACAGATGTTACAGCGTCCCAGAACTCCTTGACACTGCTCCGTCACATGTCGCCCTCCGCACGAACCACAGTATGCGCCACTATACTCTGACCCCTGACCTCTCTGTCGAGATCCACTCGAACTCGATGAACTACTCCCAGATTTCTTAAACTGTTTGCCTTTAGCCTTCAAAAATTCCTTCTTACCACTACCACTAGCTCCACTGTCAAAACGAGGAGAAGGTGGTGGAAACTGTACGGTTGTGGACTGTGGCGGTCTCTGCCCCTGAACACCGTAGGAAGCCCCTCGCTGCCTGATCAAGCCAGCCTCGGCTCCCTTCGCTCGGTTCAGTGCCTCTGAAAAAGTACCAGGTCGGCCCGTGTTCACCAAAGTAAAAACATCCGGATTCAATCCGTTGATGAACTGATCGGCCACTGCCTCGTCGTTCCCGGCCACATGCGGTGCAAATCGTAGCAATGCAGAAAATTTCGCAACATACTCCTCGATGTTCCACTGTCCCTGTCTCAGATTCGCAAATTCAGCTCCCTTATCTTTCCGGTAAGAAACGGGGAAGAAGCGCTGATAGAACTCATCTTTAAAAACTTTCCACGTGATATCAATGCCTCGGTGCTCCAAGGCTCTCTTTGTAGTCAACCACCAGCTCTTTGCAACCTCCTGCATTTGATGCCCTATCAGCTTCACACGTCGTTCATCAGTGTAAGCCAAAGACTCAAACAACATCTCGATATCATCGAGCCAGCTCTCGCACTCTACTGCACTCTCTGTGCCCTTCAGGGTAGGCGGATGGAAAGACTGAAATCTCTTCAATAAGGTCTCCATCGGTGTAGCGGTAACATCCATCTGAGCACCTGATGTGCTACCCTGCTCTGGCTGTGGCACTCGTCTAGGCGGCATAAATCTGATTATCAAACTGATTAGCACATAGTCAATATCATCTGTCTCAGCCCTCCTCTGATCATATACCTCTGATCGAGAATCGGTTCTGATTCAGGCTTGAAATGCTGTAAATCAATTCAGATAATACAACAACATATAATAGGGAAAGCAACAAACCATGCTAGCATCTCAAAAGCAAGGAAGATGACTCGATCTACCCCGCTCATTCTATTCTATCTCAATCTACAGAACCTACTGCTCTGATACCACCTGTTGTGGGGACCCGGGCTCTAACTCAATTCTTTTGGGATTTAATTGGATCTTTGTTTGGAAATGTGGGTCAAAAATTTGCTTTTAACATTAATTCAAATGTATAGATAAAGCATAACATGTCGTTAACTGAAATAAACAACATAATGTACATACATGTCTGGTCGTACAAACATTCACTAGTTTTCAAATGACAACTACAAACATAAGTAGTACAAGTTTCATAAGGAAACACTAGAATCTGCAATGCCCGAGATCTCCACGCTATCATCATCTCTCATCTAGCTCGTGACCCCGATCCTGCCCCACCTGTTGCCATGCACACATACAGACACGACAACAGCCGGATAACTCCGGTGAGAACATATCCCAGTATAAAACATGGATGCATGCAATGTAATAAATCATGTACAAATGCATAACATAAATCAAGTAACATGAATATACATCTAAACATGTAGTAGAATACAAATCTGTATTCAACAATTCAAATCTTGACTCGACTCTTTTCTAATCTAGGGATCCCGATGTGAATAAGACGGTCTGTTACCTACCCAACCACTCGGGGCAACGGTACGTCTTATTCCTAGACTTCGGTCAACTCTGTATCGAGGGTCTACACATATAGCAAATCTGCTCCTATGCGTCGATACACCGAAACGTCTAGTTTTGGCAAGTCTGCCAATCTCTCCTATCTCAGGACTCGAATATAAATCAATAAACAAGGCATTACATAATCAAATGTAATAACAATCTAGTATGTGATTTAGGGAAACTCGTATCAAATCTGAATCGAGTTGTGCAATCCCGTGACCACATGAATTATACCTTTCTTGTCGAATCGTCGGTCGAAGTCTCAAAGTCGGAATGTCAACTCTGTCAAGATTAATCTGAAATGGGATAATGAATGTGCTATATATATCAAAACACAATTCAACCATCTTGTACAACTTAAGAATCACATTCGGTATAAAATCGACGGTATAACGACGTATTTCTTCGATACCGATAATACAATCTCACTCCAACAATATCATAATCACATTTCTCAACTCAAAACATAATTTCCCCAACATATGAATTTCGAATCATGCTGGAATTATATAAAACTTACATCCTTTCGTAGCCAACGATGCAAGGATCACAAATCTTAACTCGGAATATAAATCGGATGGCTAAATCATTCAAAACCACAAGTTCTAGGTTGAAGGAAATGGAAACTCTCCTTGCAAGCTCTCGGTGCTCTCACTCTGAAAACATGCAAATGAAGTGTCAATCCAAAATATATATATCCCATGCCATGTGTCACTACGAAAATCAAAGGTGGCAATCTCGCATGCAGACCGCGGGTGCGGTGTCTCAAGAGCGCGGGTGCGCTGTGCTCACGGCAAATTCATTTTAAAGTGTAACACTTAGACCGCGGGTGCGATCCTTGCATGACCGCAGGTGCGTCTCACACCGCGGGTGCGGTTGCGCTAATACCGCGGGTGCGGTGTCTGTTCGCACAAATTCCCCAATTTCTGTCACCTACACCGCGGGTGCGGTAGTCTTAGCACCGCGGGTGCGGTGTGGCTTCGGCCCTGCTGCTCAAAATCTCATAATTGTGCATTCTTATCTCTACAATTCCAACATCAATAGTATCGATAATTCTCGAGCCTTACATTTCTCCCCCTCTTAGACAGGAGTTCGTCCTCGAACTCACAAACAACTTAATCAATTATAGTAAAGGAAGAAATGACATGAGAATCATCTGGCATATATCTACGCAACATCGATACATGAAAAACGTCATGTATACTGGACAATAAAGGAGGAAGAGCAAGTCTGTAAGCTCGATCGCCAATCTTCTCAAGGATCTCATACGGACCGACGTATCTAGGAGACAACTTTCCACGCTTGCCAAATCTGATAACGCCTCTGAAAGGTGAAATTTTCAAAAACACTTTGTCTCCCTGCTCGAATACTAACGGTCTGCGTCTAATATTGGCGTACTTCGCTTGCCTATCTTGTGCCGTCTTCATTCGCTTCTGAATGATCTTCACTTTCTCTGTCATCTCACGAATCATATCAGGCCCCAACACTGGTACCTCAGAAATATCATCCCAGTACAACGGAGATCGGCACCTCTTTCCATATAAAGCTTCGAACGGTGCCATCTCTATGCTCGTCTGATAGCTGTTGTTGTATGAAAACTCACACAACGGCAATGAATCTTGCCAACTAGTACCAAAATCTAGTACTATAGCTCTCAGCATGTCTTCTAAAGTCTGGATAGTCCGCTCTGACTGTCCGTCTGTCTGGGGATGATAAGCAGTGCTCAGGTGTAAAGTCGTACCTAAAGCCTGCTGCAAGCTGTGCCAAAAGTGAGAAGTGAATCGTGGATCACGATCTGATACGATCGACTTCGGTACACCATGCAATCTGACGACCTCTCTGACATACAACTCGGCCATCTGATCGTGTCGATATGTCATTCTGTACGGAATGAAACAGGCAGATTTGGTCAATCTGTCTATCACAACCCAAATTGCATCACAGCCCCGCGAAGATCGAGGTAACTTCGTCACGAAGTCCATGGAAATGTGGTCCCATTTCCATTCAGGAACAAACAAACTCTGAAGTAAACCACCGGGCTTCTTTCTTTCTGCCTTCACCTGCTGGCAATTCAGGCATTTAGACACAAATTCTGCAATGTCTGTCTTCATCTGCTTCCACCAGAATTGTGTCTTCAAGTCATTGTACATCTTTCTGCCACCAGGATGAATGCTGAACCGACTACAGTGTGCCTCCGACATGATCTGTCGTCTCAAATCTGAAACATCTGGCACCACTAGGCGGTTATTCACATACAGAATAGAATCTCTGACCTGATATTCTGATATATGACCAGCTCTGACCATATCAATCGATCTCTGCACGCTCGGATCAGTTCTTTGTGCTTCTTTGATCCTCGAAATCAGATCTGGTTCAATCTGAATCGCAGCAAGTTGCAACGGTCTACTCTCTGTATCAAATGTCAATCCAGACAAGCAACAATCTTCTACTAAACTCGATACACCTATAGTCGACAAGGAAAGAGCACATACCTTTCGACTCAAGGCGTCTGCCGCTGCATTCGACTTTCCTGGATGGTACTTGATCTCGCAATCAAAATCTTTCAGCAGATCAAGCCATCGCCGCTGCCTCATGTTCAACTCTGACTGAGAAAAGAGATATTTCAAGCTCTTATGATCGGAATAGATCTCAAATTTATCGCCATACAGATAATGACGCCAGATCTTAAGTGCAAACACAATCGCCGCCAATTCAAGATCATGAATCGGATAACGAGTCTCGTGCGGCTTCAGCTGTCTAGAGGCGTATGCTATCACGTGCCCTCGCTGCATAAGAACACATCCTAACCCTCTGTGAGATGCGTCACAGTATACAACGAACTCACCTGTACCTGCAGGAATCGTCAAGACAGGCGCACTAGTCAGCCTCTTCTTCAGCTCTACAAAACTGGCTTCACAATCTTCGGACCACACAAATGGCATATTCTTCTGTGTCAACTGGGTGATAGGCTTCGCTATACTGGAGAAATCTCGAATAAAACGACGATAATACCCGGCTAGACCCATGAAACTGCGTATCTCAGGCACAGAAGTCGGTCTTGGCCAACTGATCACAGCCTCAACTTTACTCGGATCTACCGCAATACCATCTCCAGATATAATATGCCCCAAGAAGACAACCTGTCTCAGCCAGAATTCACACTTGGACAGTTTGGCATACAACTGCTCTTTTCTTAAAGTCTTCAATACGATCCTCAGATGATCTGCATGCTCAGTCAAACTCTTCGAATACACCAAAATATCATCGATAAACACAATTACAAACTCATCTAAATATCTCTGAAAAATGCGGTTCATCAAACTCATAAACACCGCTGGTGCATTCGTCAAACCGAAAGGCATAACAACAAACTCGTAGTGTCCATACCTGGTTCGGAATGCAGTCTTCGGAATATCAACGTCTCTAACTCTGAGCTGATGATACCCTGATCTCAAATCAATCTTCGAATATACCGAAGATCCCTGTAACTGGTCAAATAAGTTGTCGATGCGCGGCAAAGGATACTTGTTCTTCACTGTTGCCTTGTTCAACTGTCTATAATCAATACACAATCGCATCGAACCATCTTTCTTTCGAACGAAAAGCACCGGAGCACCCCAAGGTGATACACTGGGTCTGATATATCCCTTGGACAGAAGATCCTCCAACTGTGCTTTCAACTCTTTCAGCTCTATCGGCGCCATCCTATACGGAGCTCTCGAAATAGGAACAGAACCGGGCATAAGATCTATGCTGAAATCAACCTCTCGAACCGGAGGCAACCCTGGAATCTCATCAGGAAAGACATCTGCAAACTCGCAAACCACTGGCAAATCTGCCAATGCTGGGCTCGACTTCAGTAGATCTACTGAATATATGAGAAAGCCCTCTGCTCCTCTCTGAAGCAATCTACTCATAGTCAGAGCAGATACTAAGGGAATCCGAGATCTGGAACCCTTGCCGTAGAATTTCCACTCGTCTGTCATCTCGGGTCTGAATCTGACAATCTTGTGGAAACAATCTACCGTGGCCCTGTACCTGGTTAACATGTCTATACCAACTATACAGTCAAAATCAGCTAAACCAAGTACTACACAATCAAGATCAATCTCATGCCCCTCAAACTGAAGCATACAGTGTCTAACAGTAGTCACAGATATCAAACCACTCCCCAACGGAGAAGTTATAGATACTACTGTCGACAACGACTCAACAGGCAATGAATGTCTCAATGCAAAATGTTCAGATATGAATGTATGAGATGCCCCTGTGTCAATCAACACATATGCAGGATAACCGCAAAGAAAACAGCTACCTGCAATGACGTCATCTGGCGCCTCCTGCGCCTGCTCCTCTGTCAGGGCAAAAACACGTGCCTGCTGTCTGGGAGGCTGACTCACAGTCTGACTACCTCCTGGTCTTTGCTGAGTCTGTATAGAGGGTGGCTGAAAGGAGTGTACAGAAGATGCCTGTCTCTCCATCTGTGGCGCTGGTGCTGATGATCCTGTGCTCTGGAATCGTTGTGCACCTCTCTGGGGACAAACTCTGGCGAAATGTCCCTGTTGCCTACAGATGTTACAGCGTCCCAGAACTCCTTGACACTGCTCCGTCGCATGTCGCCCTCCGCACGAACCACAGTATGCGCCACTATACTCTGACCCCTGACCTCTCTGTCGAGATCCACTCGAACTCGATGAACTACTCCCAGATTTCTTAAACTGTTTGCCTTTAGCCTTCAAAAATTCCTTCTTACCACTACCACTAGCTCCACTGTCAAAACGAGGAGGAGGTGGTGGAAACTGTACGGTTGTGGACTGTGGCGGTCTCTGCCCCTGAACACCGTAGGAAGCCCCTCGCTGCCTGATCAAGCCAGCCTCGGCTCCCTTCGCTCGGTTCAGTGCCTCTGAAAAAGTACTAGGTCGGCCCGTGTTCACCAAAGTAAAAACATCCGGATTCAATCCGTTGATGAACTGATCGGCCACTGCCTCGTCGTTCCCGGCCACATGCGGTGCAAATCGTAGCAATGCAGAAAATTTCGCAACATACTCCTCGATGTTCCACTGTCCCTGTCTCAGATTCGCAAATTCAGCTCCCTTATCTTTCTGGTAGGAAACGGGGAAGAAGCGCTGATAGAACTCATCTTTAAAAACTTTCCACGTGATATCAATGCCTCGGTGCTCCAAGGCTCTCTTTGTAGTCAACCACCAACTCTTTGCAACCTCCTGCATCTGATGCCCTATCAGCTTCACACGTCGCTCATCAGTGTAAGCCAAAGACTCAAACAACATCTCGATATCATCGAGCCAGCTCTCGCACTCTACTGCACTCTCTGTGCCCTTCAGGGTAGGCGGATGGAAAGACTGAAATCTCTTCAATAAGGTCTCCATCGGTGTAGCGGTAACATCCATCTGTGCACCTGATGTGCTACCCTGCTCTGGCTGTGGCACTCGTCTAGGCGGCATAAATCTGATTATCAAACTGATTAGCACATAGTCAATATCATCTGTCTCAGCCCTCCTCTGATCATATACCTCTGATCGAGAATCGGTTCTGATTCAGGCTTGAAATGCTGTAAATCAATTCAGATAATACAACAACATATAATAGGGAAAGCAACAAGCATGCTAGCATCTCAAAAGCAAGGAAGATGACTCGATCTACCCCGCTCATTCTATTCTATCTCAATCTACAGAACCTACTGCTCTGATACCACCTGTTGTGGGGACCCGGGCTCTAACTCAATTCTTTTGGGATTTAATTGGATCTTTGTTCGAAAATGTGGGTCAAAAATTTGCTTTTAACATTAATTCAAATGTATAGATAAAGCATAACATGTCGTTAACTGAAATAAACAACATAATGTACATACATGTCTGTTCGTACAAACATTCACTAGTGTTCAAATGACAACTACAAACATAAGTAGTACAAGTTTCATAAGGAAACACTAGAATCTGCAATGCCCGAGATCTCCACGCTATCATCATCTCTCATCTAGCTCGTGACCCCGATCCTGCCCCACCTGTTGCCATGCACACATACAGACACGACAACAGCCGGATAACTCCGGTGAGAACATATCCCAGTATAAAACATGGATGCATGCAATGTAATAAATCATGTACAAATGCATAACATAAATCAAGTAACATGAATATACATCTAAACATGTAGTAGAATACAAATCTGTATTCAACAATTCAAATCTTGACTCGACTCTTTTCTAATCTAGGGATCCCGATGTGAATAAGACGGTCTGTTACCTACCCAACCACTCGGGGCAACGGTACGTCTTATTCCTAGACTTCGGTCAACTCTGTATCGAGGGTCTACACATATAGCAAATCTGCTCCTATGCGTCGATACACCGAAACGTCTAGTTTTGGCAAGTCTGCCAATCTCTCCTATCTCAGGACTCGAATATAAATCAATAAACAAGGCATTACATAATCAAATGTAATAACAATCTAGTATGTGATTTAGGGAAACTCGTATCAAATCTGAATCGAGTTGTGCAATCCCGTGACCACATGAATTATACCTTTCTTGTCGAATCGTCGGTCGAAGTCTCAAAGTCGGAATGTCAACTCTGTCAAGATTAATCTGAAATGGGATAATGAATGTGCTATATATATCAAAACACAATTCAACCATCTTGTACAACTCAAGAATCACATTCGGTATAAAATCGACGGTATAACGACGTATTTCTTCGATACCGATAATACAATCTCACTCCAACAATATCATAATCACATTTCTAAACTCAAAACATAATTTCCCCAACATATGAATTTCGAATCATGCTGGAATTATATAAAACTTACATCCTTTCGTAGCCAACGATGCTAGGATCACAAATCTTAACTCGGAATATAAATCGGATGGCTAAATCATTCAAAACCACAAGTTCTAGGTTGAAGGAAATGGAAACTCTCCTTGCAAGCTCTCGGTGCTCTCACTCTGAAAACATGCAAATGAAGTGTCAATCCAAAATATATATATCCCATGCCATGTGTCACTACGAAAATCAAAGGTGGCAATCTCGCATGCAGACCGCGGGTGCGGTGTCTCAAGAGCGCGGGTGCGCTGTGCTCACGGCAAATTCATTTTAAAGTGTAACACTTAGACCGCGGGTGCGATCCTTGCATGACCGTGGGTGCGTCTCACACCGCGGGTGCGGTTGCGCTAATACCGCGGGTGCGGTGTCTGTTCCCACAAATTCCCCAATTTCTGTCACCTACACCGCGGGTGCGGTAGTCTTAGCAACGCGGGTGCGGTGTGGCTTCGGCCCTGCTGCTCAAAATCTCATAATTGTGCATTCTTATCTCTACAATTCCAACATCAATAGTATCGATAATTCTCGAGCCTTACATTTCTCCCCCTCTTAGACAGGAGTTCGTCCTCGAACTCACAAACAACTTAATCAATTATAGTAAAGGAAGAAATGACATGAGAATCATCTGGCATATATCTACGCAACATCGATACATGAAAAACGTCATGTATACTGGACAATAAAGGAGGAAGAGCAAGTCTGTAAGCTCGATCGCCAATCTTCTCAAGGATCTCATACGGACCGACGTATCTAGGAGACAACTTTCCACGCTTGCCAAATCTGATAACGCCTCTGAAAGGTGAAATTTTCAAAAATACTCTGTCTCCCTGTTCGAATACTAACGGTCTGCGTCTAATATTGGCGTACTTCGCTTGCCTATCCTGTGCCGTCTTCATTCGCTTCTGAATGATCTTCACTTTCTCTGTCATCTCACGAATCATATCAGGCCCCAACACTGGTACCTCAGAAATATCATCCCAGTACAACGGAGATCGGCACCTCTTTCCATATAAAGCTTCGAACGGTGCCATCTCTATGCTCGTCTGATAGCTGTTGTTGTATGAAAACTCACACAACGGCAATGAATCTTGCCAACTAGTACCAAAATCTAGTACTATAGCTCTCAGCATGTCTTCTAAAGTCTGGATAGTCCGCTCTGACTGTCCGTCTGTCTGGGGATGATAAGCAGTGCTCAGGTGTAAAGTCGTACCTAAAGCCTGCTGCAAGCTGTGCCAAAAGTGAGAAGTGAATCGTGGATCACGATCTGATACGATCGACTTCGGTACACCATGCAATCTGACGACCTCTCTGACATACAACTCGGCCATCTGATCGTGTCGATATGTCATTCTGTACGGAATGAAACAGGCAGATTTGGTCAATCTGTCTATCACAACCCAAATTGCATCACAGCCCCGCGAAGATCGAGGTAACTTCGTCACGAAGTCCATGGAAATGTGGTCCCATTTCCATTCAGGAACAGACAAACTCTGAAGTAAACCACCGGGCTTCTTTCTTTCTGCCTTCACCTGCTGGCAATTCAGGCATTTAGACACAAATTCTGCAATGTCTGTCTTCATCTGCTTCCACCAGAATTGTGTCTTCAAGTCATTGTACATCTTTCTGCCACCAGGATGAATGCTGAACCGACTACAGTGTGCCTCCGACATGATCTGTCGTCTCAAATCTGAAACATCTGGCACCACTAAGCGGTTATTCACATACAGAATAGAATCTCTGACCTGATATTCTGATATATGACCAGCTCTGACCATATCAATCGATCTCTGCACGCTCGGATCAGTTCTTTGTGCTTCTTTGATCCTCGAAATCAGATCTGGTTCAATCTGAATCGCAGCAAGTCGCAACGGTCTACTCTCTGTATCAAATGTCAATCCAGACAAGCAACAATCTTCTACTAAACTCGATACACCTATAGTCGACAAGGAAAGAGCACATACCTTTCGACTCAAGGCGTCTGCCGCTGCATTCGACTTTCCTGGATGGTACTTGATCTCGCAATCAAAATCTTTCAGCAGATCAAGCCATCGCCGCTGCCTCATGTTCAACTCTGACTGAGAAAAGAGATATTTCAAGCTCTTATGATCGGAATAGATCTCAAATTTCTCGCCATACAGATAATGACGCCAGATCTTAAGTGCAAACACAATCGCCGCCAATTCAAGATCATGAATCGGATAACGAGTCTCGTGCGGCTTCAGCTGTCTAGAGGCGTATGCTATCACGTGCCCTCGCTGCATAAGAACACATCCTAACCCTCTGTGAGATGCGTCACAGTATACAACGAACTCACCTGTACCTGCAGGAATCGTCAAGACAGGCGCACTAGTCAGCCTCTTCTTCAGCTCTACAAAACTGGCTTCACAATCTTCGGACCACACAAATGGCATATTCTTCTGTGTCAACTGGGTGATAGGCTTCGCTATACTGGAGAAATCTCGAATAAAACGACGATAATACCCGGCTAGACCCATGAAACTGCGTATCTCAGGCACAGAAGTCGGTCTTGGCCAACTGATCACAGCCTCAACTTTACTCGGATCTACCGCAATACCATCTCCAGATATAATATGCCCCAAGAAGACAACCTGTCTCAGCCAGAATTCACACTTGGACAGTTTGGCATACAACTGCTCTTTTCTTAAAGTCTTCAATACGATCCTCAGATGATCTGCATGCTCAGTCAAACTCTTCGAATACACCAAAATATCATCGATAAACACAATTACAAACTCATCTAAATATCTCTGAAAAATGCGGTTCATCAAACTCATAAACACCGCTGGTGCATTCGTCAAACCGAAAGGCATAACAACAAACTCGTAGTGTCCATACCTGGTTCGGAATGCAGTCTTCGGAATATCAACGTCTCTAACTCTGAGCTGATGATACCCTGATCTCAAATCAATCTTCGAATATACCGAAGATCCCTGTAACTGGTCAAATAAGTCGTCGATGCGCGGCAAAGGATACTTGTTCTTCACTGTTGCCTTGTTCAACTGTCTATAATCAATACACAATCGCATCGAACCATCTTTCTTTCGAACGAAAAGCACCGGAGCACCCCAAGGTGATACACTGGGTCTGATATATCCCTTGGACAGAAGATCCTCCAACTGTGCTTTCAACTCTTTCAGCTCTATCGGCGCCATCCTATACGGAGCTCTCGAAATAGGAACAGAACCGGGCATAAGATCTATGCTGAAATCAACCTCTCGAACCGGAGGCAACCCTGGAATCTCATCAGGAAAGACATCTGCAAACTCGCAAACCACTGGCAAATCTGCCAATGCTGGGCTCGACTTCAGTAGATCTACTGAATATATGAGAAAGCCCTCTGCTCCTCTCTGAAGCAATCTACTCATAGTCAGAGCAGATACTAAGGGAATCCGAGATCTGGAACCCTTGCCGTAGAATTTCCACTCGTCTGTCATCTCGGGTCTGAATCTGACAATCTTGTGGAAACAATCTACCGTGGCTCTGTACCTGGTTAACATGTCTATACCAACTATACAGTCAAAATCAGCTAAATCAAGTACTACACAATCAAGATCAATCTCATGCCCCTCAAACTGAAGCATACAGTGTCTAACAGTAGTCACAGATATCAAACCACTCCCCAACGGAGAAGTTATAGATACTACTGTCGACAACGACTCAACAGGCAATGAATGTCTCAATGCAAAATGTTCAGATATGAATGTATGAGATGCCCCTGTGTCAATCAACACATATGCAGGATAACCGCAAAGAAAACAGCTACCTGCAATGACGTCATCTGGCGCCTCCTGCGCCTGCTCCTCTGTCAGGGCAAAAACACGTGCCTGCTGTCTGGGAGGCTGACTCACAGTCTGACTACCTCCTGGTCTTTGCTGAGTCTGTATAGAGGGTGGCTGAAAGGAGTGTACAGAAGATGCCTGTCTCTCCATCTGTGGCGCTGGTGCTGATGATCCTGTGCTCTGGAATCGTTGTGCACCTCTTTGGGGACAAACTCTGGCGAAATGTCCCTGTTGCCTACAGATGTTACAGCGTCCCAGAACTCCTTGACACTGCTCCGTCGCATGTCGCCCTCCACACGAACCACAGTATGCGCCACTATACTCTGACCCCTGACCTCTCTGTCGAGATCCACTCGAACTCGATGAACTACTCCCAGATTTCTTAAACTGTTTGCCTTTAGCCTTCAAAAATTCCTTCTTACCACTACCACTAGCTCCACTGTCAAAACGAGGAGAAGGTGGTGGAAACTGTACGGTTGTGGACTGTGGCGGTCTCTGCCCCTGAACACCGTAGGAAGCCCCTCGCTGCCTGATCAAGCCAGCCTCGGCTCCCTTCGCTCGGTTCAGTGCCTCTGAAAAAGTACCAGGTCGGCCCGTGTTCACCAAAGTAAAAACATCCGGATTCAATCCGTTGATGAACTGATCGGCCACTGCCTCGTCGTTCCCGGCCACATGCGGTGCAAATCGTAGCAATGCAGAAAATTTCGCAACATACTCCTCGATGTTCCACTGTCCCTGTCTCAGATTCGCAAATTCAGCTCCCTTATCTTTCCGGTAGGAAACGGGGAAGACGCGCTGATAGAACTCATCTTTAAAAACTTTCCACGTGATATCAATGCCTCGGTGCTCCAAGGCTCTCTTTGTAGTCAACCACCAGCTCTTTGCAACCTCCTGCATTTGATGCCCTATCAGCTTCACACGTCGCTCATCAGTGTAAGCCAAAGACTCAAACAACATCTCGATATCATCGAGCCAGCTCTCGCACTCTACTGCACTCTCTGTGCCCTTCAGGGTAGGCGGATGGAAAGACTGAAATCTCTTCAATAAGGTCTCCATCGGTGTAGCGGTAACATCCATCTGTGCACCTGATGTGCTACCCTGCTCTGGCTGTGGCACTCGTCTAGGCGGCATAAATCTGATTATCAAACTGATTAGCACATAGTCAATATCATCTGTCTCAGCCCTCCTCTGATCATATACCTCTGATCGAGAATCGGTTCTGATTCAGGCTTGAAATGCTGTAAATCAATTCAGATAATACAACAACATATAATAGGGAAAGCAACAAACCATGCTAGCATCTCAAAAGCAAGGAAGATGACTCGATCTACCCCGCTCATTCTATTCTATCTCAATCTACAGAACCTACTACTCTGATACCACCTGTTGTGGGGACCCGGGCTCTAACTCAATTCTTTTGGGATTTAATTGGATCTTTGTTCGAAAATGTGGGTCAAAAATTTGCTTTTAACATTAATTCAAATGTATAGATAAAGCATAACATGTCGTTAACTGAAATAAACAACATAATGTACATACATGTCTGGTCGTACAAACATTCACTAGTGTTCAAATGACAACTACAAACATAAGTAGTACAAGTTTCATAAGGAAACACTAGAATCTGCAATGCCCGAGATCTCCACGCTATCATCATCTCTCATCTAGCTCGTGACCCCGATCCTGCCCCACCTGTTGCCATGCACACATACAGACACGACAACAGCCGGATAACTCCGGTGAGAACATATCCCAGTATAAAACATGGATGCATGCAATGTAATAAATCATGTACAAATGCATAACATAAATCAAGTAACATGAATATACATCTAAACATGTAGTAGAATACAAATCTGTATTCAACAATTCAAATCTTGACTCGACTCTTTTCTAATCTAGGGATCCCGATGTGAATAAGACGGTTTGTTACCTACCCAACCACTCGGGGCAACGGTACGTCTTATTCCTAGACTTCGGTCAACTCTGTATCGAGGGTCTACACATATAGCAAATCTGCTCTTATGCGTCGATACACCGAAACGTCTAGTTTTGGCAAGTCTGCCAATCTCTCCTATCTCAGGACTCGAATATAAATCAATAAACAAGGCATTACATAATCAAATGTAATAACAATCTAGTATGTGATTTAGGGAAACTCGTATCAAATCTGAATCGAGTTGTGCAATCCCGTGACCACATGAATTATACCTTTCTTGTCGAATCGTCGGTCGAAGTCTCAAAGTCGGAATGTCAACTCTGTCAAGATTAATCTGAAATGGGATAATGAATGTGCTATATATATCAAAACACAATTCAACCATCTTGTACAACTCAAGAATCACATTCGGTATAAAATCGACGGTATAACGACGTATTTCTTCGATACCGATAATACAATCTCACTCCAACAATATCATAATCACATTTCTCAACTCAAAACATAATTTCCCCAACATATGAATTTCGAATCATGCTGGAATTATATAAAACTTACATCCTTTCGTAGCCAACGATGCAAGGATCACAAATCTTAACTCGGAATATAAATCGGATGGCTAAATCATTCAAAACCACAAGTTCTAGGTTGAAGGAAATGGAAACTCTCCTTGCAAGCTCTCGGTGCTCTCACTCTGAAAACATGCAAATGAAGTGTCAATCCAAAATATATATATCCCATGCCATGTGTCACTACGAAAATCAAAGGTGGCAATCTCGCATGCAGACCGCGGGTGCGGTGTCTCAAGAGCGCGGGTGCGTTGTGCTCACGGCAAATTCATTTTAAAGTGTAACACTTAGACCGCGGGTGCGATCCTTGCATGACCGCGGGTGCGTCTCACACCGCGGGTGCGGTTGCGCTAATACCGCGGGTGCGGTGTCTGTTCGCACAAATTCCCCAATTTCTGTCACCTACACCGCGGGTGCGGTAGTCTTAGCACCGCGGGTGCGGTGTGGCTTCGGCCCTGCTGCTCAAAATCTCATAATTGTGCATTCTTATCTCTACAATTCCAACATCAATAGTATCGATAATTCTCGAGCCTTACACTAATGGACTTGAACATCGCAACTGGAGAAAAGGTTTCCTCATAGTCAACACCTTGCCTTTGAGTATACCCTTTTGCTACCAATCGCGCCTTGAAGGTCAATACCTTCCCATCCGCCCCAAGTTTCCTCTTGTAAATCCATTTACATCCTATGGGAACAGTTCCCTCAGGTGGATCCACAAGATTCCACACTTGGTTCGAATGCATGGAATTCATCTCAGATTCCATTGCTTCAAGCCATTTGGATGAATCGGCATCTGATAACGCTTCCTTGAAGGTCCTTGGATCACATCCAAGATTAGGCTCATCATGGCCCTCTTCAAGAAGCAGACCATACCTCACAGGTGGTCTCGAGACTCTCTCGGTTCTTCTAGGAGCTTGTATCTCCTCACTTGGCTTCTCGGGTGTGGGTTCTACAACTGTGGGTGTCTCTCGAACCTCTTCGAGTTCTATCATCTCGCCTTTTCTATCCAATAGAAATTCCTTTTCCAAAAAGGTTGCGTTCCTAGAAACAAACACCTTTGTTTCTTGAGGATGATAGAAATAATATCCAATGGAATTCCTTGGATATCCCACAAAGTAGCATAAAATGGATCGACTATCCAATTTATCTCCCACTGTCTGCTTCACATAAGCAGGACACCCCCATATTCTAAGATAAAAATACTTGGGAGGCTTACCCATCCATATCTCATATGGAGTCTTGTCAACTGCCTTTGTATGGACATTGTTCAACAACAGTGCCGCTGTTTCAAGCGCATATCCCCAAAAGGATGGTGGCAACTCTGTGAACCCCATCATAGACCGAACCATGTCCATCAAAGTCCGGTTACGACGCTCCGAAACACCATTCAACTGCGGTGTAGCGGGCGGAGTCCACTGCGAGAGAATCCCATTCTCTCTAAGATACTCTTGGAACTCGGCACTCAAGTACTCACCACCTCGATCCGATCGAAGTGTCTTGATGCTTCGTCCCAATTGCTTCTCTACTTCACTTCTGAATTCTTTGAACCTTTCAAAGGCTTCAGACTTGTATTTCATCAAATACACATACCCATACCTCGAATGGTCATCGGTAAAGGTGATGAAGTAGGCATGTCCATGCTTAGTGGTGATGCTAAGCGGACCGCACACATCGGTATGGATCAAATCCAATAACCCTTTGGCTCGCTCCGCATGGCCCTTAAAGGGAATTTTGGTCATCTTTCCTTTCAGACAGGATTCACAAGTCGTGAGAGCGTTAATATCAGACATATCAAACATGCCAACTCCCACTAGCTAGTTCATCCTTCTTGAGGAAATATGACCTAATCGAGCATGCCATAATTGTGCCGAATTAAGAGTATCTTGTTTGCGCTTATTTGTTGTTGTTATCGTTTGGACATTGTTAAGTGGAATATCTTTTAATTTTAAGGTATAGAGATTGTTTTCAAGTTCACCCGTACCAACTAAACATTCATTCTTGTAAATATTGCAAACACCTTTGCTAAATAAACAAGAAAATCCATCAATATCAAGCATAGAAATGGAAATAATGTTTTTAACCAAGTCTGGTACATACAAAACATCTCTCAAAACAAGCTTAAAATCATTGTTCAATATTAAATAAACATCTCCTACGGCTTTGGCAGCAACCCTTGCTCCATTGCCCATCCTCAGGAAGGTCTCACCCTCTCGGAGCCTCCTACTTCTTCCCATCACCTGCAAATCATTACAGAGATGTGAGACACAGCCGGTATCTAATACCCAAGAAGTAGAATTAATCGAGATATTTACTTCAATATAGAACATACCCTTGCCAGAACCCTTCTGTGCAAGATATTCCCTGCAGTTACGCCTCCAATGTCCAGGCTTCTTGCAGTGGTGACAGATGTCAACAGTCTTCTCAGCCTTGGCTGGCGCGGCTGCCACTACGGGACTCGGAGTCTGCCTCTTCAAGGGCTCGCTCTTCTTGGGGCGCTAGAAAGAACGCTTCTTTCCCTTCCCATGTGGACCGGTCTTCGTGCCAGATGAAGAGCCAACATAAAGAACGGACTTCTCCTTCTTGATGGTGGACTCAAAGGTCACAAGCATGTTCATCAACTCTTCAAGGCTGGGCTCGAGCTTGTTCATATTGAAGTTCACGACAAAAGGATCGAAAGAGCTAGGCAGTGACAACAGTAGCACATCCGTGGTCAACTCTGATGGCAAGATCAAATCCATGCCCACGAGCTTGTCCACGAGCCCAATCAACTTTAGGCCATGCTCATGGACCGAAGTCCCATCTCGCATGCGTAAAGTGATGAGCTCCTTTACTGTGGCATGCCTCAAAGGCCGAGTCTGCTCACCGAAGAGCTCCTTGAGGTGCATATGAATGTCAGCAGCATTCTTAGCATCCTCGAATCGCCTTTGCAGCTCATCGTTCATTGAAGCCTGCATATAACACTTCGCCTTCAAGTCATGGTCGCACCCATCCTTGTAGGTCTGCAGTTCCTCGGGACTGCAGTTAGTCGGAGCCTCATCAGGGGGCGACTCAGTCAGTGTGTATGCGATTCTCTCCGAGTTTAGGACGATCTTTAAATTTCTTAGCCAAGTGATATAGTTTGGTCCGGTTAGAACGTGTTTTTCGAGAATTACGGAAAACGGGTTGCGAATTGATGACATTGTCACAGATTTGTACTGAAAAGTAAAACAGATAAATGTTAATGACTATTTTAAAATATTTAATAAGATATAAAGTTTGGACTTTTACTTTATAAATTATCGCTCCCACTGTTTTGACATTTTCACTACCCTCTAGTGAAAACGGGAAACACTTTCCTCAGTAGGTACGTAAGGTCCAATTAGCGAATTGTGATCCCGAATAATATCGGCCATCACAACTCCTAAAAGGTAGTTTCCAATTGCATCGCCATGCAACCCTCTACGTATACTTTTGTCTCACGTTTGATTAGGACCCAATAATATGACGTCGTTCATCTTTACGTGTCAAGCCTAACCCATCGATATTGAACCTTAATAGACGGTCGCCATGAGTTCCCTCAATAATATGAGCCGAAATCATGGGAGTTCCACGTAGTTCACATCACCATGTCAATGGATGTCACAGCTTTCCGGCACCCAGGGCCCCCTCAATAATATGAGCCGAGCCCCGAGTACGGGCAGCGTTCATCATGCATCCATTGTCGATGGAAGACAAGGAAATTATAAACAAATTTATAATTCCCCTTTTCGGACTTGATATTAATTTTGAATCTTATTCAAAATGAGGGTTTTTAATTTTGAAAGGTCTCATCATTAATTTTATTTTAAAAGCTCGCCATGTTTGATCGTAAGTTTGCCGGATTCATGAAACTTTTGTTATTATAATAATAATAACGCACATACTCATTATTTATAACATATCATGCATATATTATAAATAGAAAACAGTACAAGGATGATCAATCGCCCCAAAACTAATGGCCCGTGTGAGCCAAACACGGGCCTAGGTCCAATCCTAGGGTAAATGCAAGGGATGCAATGCAACTAAATTATTACATTAGCATCCAATATTACATGTCTTCGATCTTCATAATCACCAAGGCCACCATCTTCCAATCTTGATCTTCCACTATTCTAATATTTACAATTAAATATCCATGGCACATAGGGATACATCTCATGGGGTGGGAACGGGCCATAAACCAAGCCCACTTTAAATTGATAATTATTACAATCATTCAACACAAATATCCTAGCATACACCTAGCAAATTGGGCTTGGGCTTTTGATCATCCTTCATGCATAATATCACATGTCATACACCATCAATTAATTATCACTATAATTAATTGATCCAATATTATATATCTTGATCCAATCACTAACCGCCACAATTATAAATTAAATTAACAAAGTATACAAACTCCTTTGTCTACTTTCAAATTAATTTATTTATAATCGAATTTCTTGTAAATCACAATTTACTATAAATAATTAAAGTCCTACTTCAATTATTTATTTTATGAGAAAATATGTGCAACAATTGTAAATTTAAACTTAAGGGCCCAAAAACCATTTTTCACCAAAAAATATTTTGGCCCATTTAAATTTCATAAATTATATTGTCCATCCAATGGCCCAACATCTCAAGGCCCATGACACTAAGATTCACCAAAACACTTTTGGAAACCCTAGTCGTCATTGCCGTCGCCGGAGCTCCGTCGCCGGATTCCGGCAACAAAAAAATTTTTTTTTTATTTTATTTTAAAAACAGTATTTCGGGCAGCCCTTTGGGCTGCCCCTCGGCTGCCCGAAATTTTCGGGCAGCCCCTTCGGGCAGCCCCGAAAAAATCATTTTTTTTTTTGTTTCTAAAATTTCGGTCCTTGCATTTTGTTGCACCAAAAAATCTCAAACGGTTAGAAATTGATCTCAACATAATATTATGCAAATATTACACAAAAACCGTAACCTTAGCTCTGATACCACTTGAAAGCGGACCGGTTACGGAGGCCGGAAACGCAACGGAAGCAAAAATTTTAAGTTTTATCATGAAATTTTCGGCCCCCTTGGTATAGGTGTAATATTTACAAAACAAACCAAAACATACATAGGGTGTATGAAGAAGGTTTACCTATCAACCCCTTGAGGTTGATGAATGGCACCAACTAAAGTGTGAACACTTTAGCTCTTGAAATGGATGACAATCTACAAGCACACCTCCTTTCCTTCAAGAATTAGGCCCACCACTAAGCAAGGTAAAACCCCTTTTGATTTGCACTAGAATAGAAATCAAAAGGATTTTTCAATGAGAAGATTTTTATTCTCCAACACTTGAAGAACAAAACTAGAAGAAAAATGGAGAGAATTGTGTGTGTGTGTGTTCGGCCAAGTGAGAGAAAAAGAGAGTGAGAATGACTTAATTTTTCTTGTCTTGGTGTTGCAAAAGCAAAAGCCAAAAGTTGCATGCCATGCAATTTTTTATTCAAAATTATTCTCCACCCCTTGGTCTCCCAAGCATGCAAACCCTAGTATATTTTGCACGTGGGCTTGTAACTATTACAAGGCCCATGGACTTTTAATTGTCTCAAACATTTTGAGCCCAATTAGACTTTATTTGATTTTACTCAAGCCCACTAGTCAAATAATTATTTCCAATTGGGCTCTACAAGGCCCAATGATATTTAATTAATCCAACACTTGAATTAATTTAATTATTTGGACTCTACTAGGTCCACTAGTGTTTAATTAATTCAACACTTGAATTAATTTAATTAAGTCCATAATAATGTTTATGAAAATCACAATTTTCACATACATTATCCAATTGACCAAATTTTAATCTAGGAACACTTCCATAAATTAAAATTTATATTTCTCTCATAGAAGTCACACTTCTATTTTTCTTTACGCTTATAAACACATTTATAAGCCGTTCAACACATTGAACTATTTTACTTCTCATCGGGATTTACAAAGCTAGTACTTGTGTGGCCCTCAATGGTTCATTGATACAACTAGCCGTGGGTTCACATCTCAATGTGATTCGGACTAAACATGTCCTTATTCGAGCATACCCCAAGTGCTCCATTCTTACTTATCAACTCCTTGATAGTAAGAACGTCAGAACTCAAGTCTGATAGTACCCAACCAATCACGTTAAACGCCTAGCAGCATCGCTTACGTGATTCCCTAGGTATCACATGATAGTGCCTGCAAGAACCATTCAATTATGGTTAGCGTACAGTACGGTCCCTTCAACTCATATATCCCGACCGATTCGACAACTATTGGTTTATCGAGAGTTGTCAATGAATCGATACTATGTGTCATGTTGTGGTTGCATCGATGGTGTAATCTATGAAACCCCTTTCATAATTACCACCATACTCTGATTAGAGATTTCAACCCACACATACATGAAAAACACATAGGATATCCATACCCGTAGGTAAGCGGTGAATCCCCGGCTACAATGCATCGACTCCTATATGTTTCGCCGTAACACCCAACCTTGCCACCTAATGACCCCATAAGAGTCGGTAAACAAGTCAAAGTGAAACGCTAGCACATAGAGTCTCAATGTTGTCCCGGGCCATAAGGACTAATGGTGTACAACCATAAACTAGGACGTTTCCACTCGATAAGTGTGAACCACTTGGAAAGTCCTTTAATAGAGGGTTGTTCAGTGCACTCTACCAGGAGCACCTATCCGCATGCTCGGACATCACAATGTCCCCTACCAATGAAACATGGTACTCACATCGCAGATACTAGTCTCTAACTCGAGCGGCCTATATCCTTCTTAGTGGCGGCTGAATCGACTAGGAACCGTTTAGAATATACAGTATTACAAATATGAGTTTCATGATACTCATCATATGAGCATCTCATATTCTTTCTACTATTTGTATATTCAAGGGCTTTATCTATGCAGCTAGCATGGGTATAAAGATAAAGATGCGCCAAATTAATAAATTCAAATATTATTAAAATAAAGATCGTTTATACAAAGAGTTTCATCGTGAACAGTCGGCCAACACTTGGCTCGACGTGCACCTACTCTAACATACTGTAGTATTGATTCCTTGGCTGTTGAGGAATATGTTGATATCAGAAATTTCTGTGACATATTATATACTACAGTTAGATGAGGATGGGACTGGATTAGATTATGATGTACTTGTAATTGTCTGATTTGGATTGCATTATTGACATGTATATGCTAAACAAGTACAGAAATATCGTAGAATGTGTTCCAGAAATGGTAAGATTAAGACCAGATCTAGTTGATAAATGAGGATTTTCGATCCAGAAGTCCTCAGAAATTGTAGGGTTTAGGACTCGATTATTACAGAAAGGAACAGATGGCATCCTTATGTATTCAGTAGATCCACTGAAATCAAGCCTAAAATTTGATATTAATATCATAGTTAACTGGTGTTTTCTTAGATAAGATGTCAGATGTGTTCTCTATCAGAAAGAATTGAAAGAATTGACAGATTAAAGTATGGGCTAAGGAATCCAGTTGATTGTGTATTTCTCTTGAAGACATTTTAGTTCTGTTTCTAGATTGACAGATTATGTGTTCAGGGGTATTTTGAAGAATTATGCTTGTTATATCTATGATTCCGGGATATATCCACAGCATCTGATTGTTTATATTGAATATTTGAAGACTGGGTTAAATATTCTGAGAACTGTGATTATTGTATACAGCAATGGGTCAGGTAGGGATCCGAATGCAGTCATTGATACAGGTTTATATTCAGATTATGCGGTATCAGGAATATCAAAATTAGCAGAATGTCAAAGATGTCAGAATTTTATTAGCTGGTTTGAGCAGATTGTCTTCTTCTGATTTTCTTATTCTCGTATTGCTGTATATCTGCTGAGTATTGTTATTGTTCTAAATCAGTATTTGAGACATTTTATATTGGTTGGGAGTATATTCTATTTGCAGATGAGATATAGCAGTTGATCTGGGCAGTATGAAGATTTGGTCAGCCAGCCAGAATTTATTATGTTATGAGTTTTTTTAAACTCACTAGATCTGTATAAGTTCTTTCTATTCAGAATTCGATGTGATATTACTGTTATTGTGAATCAGTGTAATACAGTTTATTGTAAACAGTTGAAATCAGAGCAGAGTATCATTTACAGTAACAGATATGTGACTTTGTGTTTGTATCAGACAGACTACTTCTATTGTGTGATGTCAGAACGTTTCAGAATTATTTATAGCTTTTGATATGGGTAGTCAGAGCCAAATGCCAGGTAGGTATTTCTTCATTATTTTATATTATTAACTGATTGTTTATACCGGATAGTTCGAATCTGAAGTCACAAGTAGTGTCAGAAATGCACCGCAGGGGATTCAGTTTTCATTCAGATATTTCAGAATGTATGATACTCGAACAAATAGTGTTGGTATAGACAGATTTGATCAGTTATAACCGAATTCTTACCGAAAGGTTGGTAAAAAAATGGTACTGATATGTCTAGATCGCTAACAAAAGAAGCCAGAAAGCTAGGAATCAGAAGATGATTACCGACTTAGTATAATCCTGAATAGAAATGGAAGTACATTTCTAAGACTGATGTAATGAAATTACCGCCATTTTCTTCAGATTGGGATATGGTCTGATCGTGATTGATAGATTGTTTAATCTATATCTAGTAGTTTGTAAAGATGATGTACAAACAGAACTAAGTGACAGAGATCCCTGTCAAAGAAATAGTCAGATTGACTAGAAGGATGATTTCGAGTAGAGTATATCAGACTATGATTACGATTAAGTGTGTACTTGTGGTAGATTATATCATCAGCTCTCTCTGGCAGATTGTTCACAAAGTGACAGGTAGTCGGAGTGTCTTGTTCAGATATTGAAAGATATTAGTAGAACTCTAGTGCTGAATGTTAGCACTAGTTATCAAGATAATTCAGAATGGATAGATGTAGGAAATCAATGTCGGATGATGACGATTGGTATTTGAAACCGAAGATGGCATAGGTCCTTGATTGGGATAAAAAGATGGAATAGCAACTATAGGTGGTATTGCTTTGTTATGGATTGCAATTGGCGTATATGGGTGTTGTATAGCCAGTAATATGGGATTGAGTTGGCTAGTGAAATGAGTTTGGATGTTAAACTCTATTATACATTTCTTCTCTTATATTTGAAATTGATTGCTTATGAGTTCGAGGACGAACTCAGATCTAAGAGGGGGAGAAATGTAATGCCCGAGATTAAATCATTATAATCAGACGTTGATTAATTGACATGATTGAGATTATAAGAACTCAAATGAACCGATATGACAAGGCCGGGCATCGTTGCACTTGTTAGCCAAGTATTTGGGCAGAAACTTCGGCGCTCGAGCGGTAGAAAAGCACCGCCCGAGCGCCAATGCATCACAAATTATTGCTCGGACAGAAGGTTCGGCGCCCGGGCGGTAGATTTCGACCGCCCGAGCGCCAAGGGTGCGATTTGGAATTCCGGACAGTATGTTCGGCGCTCGAGCGGTACATTTCGACCGCTCGAGCGCCACCCGGAAATCATGAAAGGTAGCCACGTTTCAATTTCATGCAAGACGGATATATGTATACATATAAACGTTTGTAATCCCTCAGAAATCAGAAACAAAGATCGAGAAAAGGGTTCAGAATAAGAGTTGAAAATCCTTACGCCTTTTTCGAGAAATCCGTCCGTCTGAATTAGAATCCGACTTCAGTACCGTGTTCCTATCAACACAGGCTACAACTGGACGTAAGTTTTGTTACGTTTAGACATGCTTTGAATTTATGAGGTGGTCAGAATTGAATAGGATTCATATATGAGGTTCTTGTCATGTTAGACATCATAGAATCGAAGTCAGAATTAAGAAACAGAGTGTTTATATAATTGTTATGATTTTTGGAGTTAATTTGACTGAGATTTCATATCAGATTCGTATTGTTATTAAGATTATCACTTGTATCAGTATTGATTACGAGTTCTGGTATTATATTTGTGATGTTGAGAATGACGGGGTTATTCAGATTGTCTCGTTATGCCGTTTAAACATCAGTTAAGTTAGATTGATCAGATTCAGATATGATTTCGAGTAGATTGTGATATTATTGATATGACTCAGATGGTATATTGCTCAGAGATTGATCAGAATATGTACTGATTTGAGTATTGATCAGAACAGATTGTGTATTGAGTTATACATTGATACAGTGTATTGATTATTGCCATTTCAGATCAGATATAGACAAATTCGACTTCGAGACTTCGTCTTCATCAGACGGGGACGACAAAGGTATAATTCATGTGATATCCGGGAAGAACAACTCAATTGAGATCGCGTTGAGTTGCCCACTAAATCACATACTATACTCTTGTTATGTTTTATATGATTATGTTATGATGATAAATTGTTATTCATGCATTAAGATAGGACAGTCTGGAGATCAGGCAGACTCTAGACGTTCGGCGATATCTCAGCTTAGGGGAAGATCACCTCCCCTATTGTAGATGTGGATACAGATCGGGCCGAAGTCTAGGAATAAGACGTACAGCACCACGATTGGTTGGGTAGGTGACAGCCAGTGACGTCTTATTCACCCCGGGATCCCTAGAGTTATAGTTGAGTCGAGTCTAGACATGATTTGATTAGGACTGCATGCTCATATGGATGTGGCTCCTAGATCATGGGACCCATCATTATTAATTTCAGTTATGATAGCATGTTTGTATGATTTAGATTGTTTATATGCATGTTTAGCTGATTTGAAGTGCATGCTTGTTGTGATTAGATTTCATAGCTTATGAAATCTAATGTTTTGATTTTATTCGTGACAGCATGTTTCATGAATTATTTTATGTATATACATGTTTACCATGTTTTATACTGGGATTTATTTCTCACCGGAGTTATCCGGCTGTTGTCTTGTTTTGTATGTGTGCATGACAACAGGTGGGGCTGGATCAGGGTCAAGATGATGATGAGAGAAGACGAGTGTAGCGTGGTGATTCCGGACTTACAGTAGACTTGGTTTTATTACTGGACTTTAGTAGTTGAACCTGAAATTAGCTTGTTGTACTTTAATACTGAAATGTATTTATACAGACATGTATAGTATTTAGATTCCATTACCTTCCGCAGTTATATCTTAAAACGAAAAATTTTTAGACCCTGTTTTATCTTAATTGATAATTTAAATCCCAAAGATGATTAGCGTCCGGGTCCCCACAAAGCATCATCGGTTTTATGACAAGCTATAAAATGTGCCATCTTAGAGAATCTATCCACAACCACAAAATTAGAATCCCTCCCCTTCTTAGTCCAGGACAACCCCAAAATAAAGTCCATAGAAATGACAATCCAAGTTCTTTTTAAGAATAACACGCAAAAGTGTTCCCAATGTTCTATTGACAACTACAGTTTGTCC
Organism: Primulina eburnea; assembly: GCF_022965805.1. NCBI lineage: Eukaryota > Viridiplantae > Streptophyta > Magnoliopsida > Lamiales > Gesneriaceae > Primulina > Primulina eburnea. Next base: position 85,195 of record NW_027330795.1, read on the forward strand.
ATCCGTTTGAGCATGACAAGTAGTAGAAAACAACCATTTTTTGTCAAGCTTAGCCCATAAAGTCTTCCAAAAGTAACTCATGAACTTAACATCGCGACCAGAAACAATAGTCCTAGGCATGCCATGCAACCTAACGACTTCTCTAAAGAACAAATCCGCGATGTTTGAAGCATAATCGGTTTTATGACAAGCTATAAAATGTGCCATATTAGAGAATCTATCCACAACAACAAAAATAGAATCCCTCCCCTTCTTAGTCCTAGACAACCACAAAATAAAGTCCATAGAAATGTCAATCCAAGTTCTTTTTAAAAATAACACGAAAAAGTGTTCCCAAAGTTCTATTGACAACTACAGTTTGTCCATCCGTTTGAGCATGACAAATAGTAGAAAACAACAATTTTGTGCCAAGTTTAGCCCAGAAAATCTTTCAAAAGTAACTCAAGAATTTAACATCGCGACCAGAAACAAAAGTTCTTGGCATGCCATGCAACCTAACGACTTCTCTAAAGAACAAACCCGCAATGTTTGAAGCATTATCGGTTTTATGAGAAGCTATAAAATGTGCCATCTTAGAGAATCTATCCTACAACAACAAAAATAGAATCCCTCCCCTTCTTAGTCCTAAACAACCCCAAAATAAAGTCCATAGAAATGTCAATCCAAGTTCTTTTTAAGAAAAGCATGCAAAAGTGTTCCCAAAGTTCTATTGACAACTTCAGTTTGTCCATCCGTTTGAGCATGACAAGTAGTAGAAAACAACAATTTTGTGCCAAGTTTAGCCCATAAAGTATTCCAAAAGTAACTCAAGAGTTTAACATCGCGACCAGAATCAATAGTCCTAGGCATGCCATGCAACCTAGCGACTTCTCTAAAGAACAAACCCGCAATGTTTGAAGCATCATCGGTTTTATGACAAGCTATAAAATGTGCCATCTTAGAGAATATATCCACAACCTCAAAAATAGAATCCCTCCCCTTCTTAGTCCAGGACAACCCCAAAATAAAGTCCATAGAAATGTCAATCCAAGTTCTTTTTAAGAATAACACGCAAAAGTGTTCCCAAAGTTCTATTGACAACTACAGTTTGTCCATCCGTTTGAGCATGACAAGTAGTAGAAAACAACCATTTTTTGTCAAGTTTAGCCCATAAAGTCTTCCAAAAGTAAATAATGAATTTAACATCGCGACCAGAAACAATACTCCTGGGCATGCCATGCAACCTAACGACTTCTCTAAAGAACAAATCCGGGATGTTTGAAGCATCATCGGTTTTATGACAAGCTATAAAATGTGTGATATTAGAGAATCTATCCACAACAACAAAAATAGAATCTCTCCCCTTCTTAGTCCTAGACAACCACAAAATAAAGTCCATAGAAATGTCAATCCAAGTTCTTTTTAAAAATAACACGTAAAAGTGTTCCCAAAGTTCTATTGACAACTACAGTTTGTCCATCCGTTTGAGCATGACAAGTAGTAGAAAACAACAATTTTGTGCCAAGTTTAGCCCAGAAAATCTTTCAAAAGTAACTCAAGAATTTAACATCGCGACCAGAAACAAAAGTTCTTGGCATGCCATGCAACCTAACGACTTCTCTAAAGAACAAATCCGCAATGTTTGAAGCATCATCGGTTTTATGACAAGCTATAAAATGTGCCATCTTAGAGAATCTATCCACAACAACAAAAATAGAATCCCTCCCCTTCTTAGTCCTAAACAACCCCAAAATAAAGTCCATAGAAATGTCAATCCAAGTTCTTTTTAAGAAAAGCATGCAAAAGTGTTCCCAAAGTTCTATTGACAACTTCAGTTTGTCCATCCGTTCGAGCATGACAAGTAGTAGAAAACAACAATTTTGTGCCAAGTTTAGACCATAAATTATTCCAAAAGTAACTGAAGAGTTTAACATCGCGACCAGAATCAATAGTCCTAGGCATGCCATGCAACCTAGCGACTTCTCTAAAGAACAAACCCGCAATGTTTGAAGCATCATCGGTTTTATGACAAGCTATAAAATGTTCCGTCTTAGAGAATATATCCACAACCACAAAAATAGAATCCCTCCCCTTCTTAGTCCAGAACAACCCCAAAATAAAGTCCATAGAAATGACAATCCAAGTTCTTTTTAAGAAAACACACAAAAGTGTTCCCAAAGTTCTATTGACAACTTCAGTTTGTCCATCCGTTTGAGCATGACAAGTAGTAGAAAACAACAATTTTTTGTCAAGTTTAGCCCATTAAGTCTTCCAAAAGTAACTCATGAATTTAACATCGTGACCAGAAACAATTGTCCTAGGCATGCCATGCAAACTAACGACTTCTCTAAAGAACAAATCTGCAATGTTTGAAGCATCACCGGTTTATGACAAGCTATAAAATGTGCCATCTTAGAGAATCTATCCACAACAACAAAAATAGAATCCCTCCCCTTATTAGTCCTAGGCAACCACAAAATTGAAAGCGGACCGGTTACGGTGGCCGGAAACGCAACGGAAGCACAAAAATCGAATTTTATGAGGAAAATTTCGGCCACCCCATTTCTTTGTGCAACAAATACAAAAACACACATAATGACATTCATAGGGTGTTAGAAAATCGTTACCTATCAATCTCAAGAAATTGATGATGGCACCAACCAAGTTGTAAACAACTTGGCTCTTGAATGACATGAAGAAATCTACAAGCTCCTCCTTTTCTTTGAGTTCTTTCCTTCAAAATCAAGCCCACCACTAACTAGGTAAATCCCTTCTTGTTTTGCACTAGAAAAACAAGAAGATTTATCAAAGAGAAGTATTTTATTCTTCAACAATTTGAAGAACAAAATGGAGAAAAATCTTGGGAGAGAATTGGAGGTGAGGTTTCGGCCATGAGGGATGTAAAAATGAGGGAGGAGAGTCTAGTCTTGGGGTTGCAAAAAGTTGATCCAAAAAGTTGCATGCCAACCATTATTTTAATCAAAAGTATTCCCCAACTCTTCACCTCCCATGCATGCATATAATATAGTTTTTAATCAAATTAAAAACTTTGGACTAAATTTAATTATCTCAAACACATTTGAGACTAATTAAACATTACTTGAATTTACCCAAGTCCCACTAGTTAAATAATTATTTTAATTGAGCTCTACAAGACTCAATATAATTTAATTAATTCAACACTTGAATTAATTTAATTATTTGGACTCTACTAGGTCCACTAGTGTTTAATTAATTCAACACTTGAATTAATTTATTTAGTCCATAATAATGTTTATGAAAATCACAATTTTCAATTACATTATTCACTTGGCCAAATTTTAATTTAGGAACACTTCCATAAATCAAAATTTACATTTCTCTCATAGAAGTCATACTTCTATTTTTCTTTGCACTTATAAACTCATTTATAAGTCGTTCAACACATTGAACTATTTTCTCCTTTATAGAAGTCATACTTCTAATTTTCCTTACGCTTATAAACTCCTTTATAAGCCGTTCAACACATTGAACTATTTTTACTTCTCATCGGGATTTACAAAGCTAGTACTTGTGTGGCCCTCAATGGTTCATTGATACAACTAGCCGTGGGTTCACATCTCCATGTGATTTGGACTAAACATGTCCTTATTCGAGCATACCCCAATTGCTCCATTCTTACTTATCAACTCCTTGATAGTAAGAACGTCAGAACTCAAGTCTGATAGTACCCAACCAATCACGTTAAACGCCTAGCAGCATCGCTTACGTGATTCCCTAGGTATCACATGATAGTGCCTGCAAGAACCATTCAATTATGGTTAGCGTACAGTACGGTCCCTTCAACTCATATAACCCGATCGATTCGACAACCATTGGTTTATCGAGAGTTGTCAATGAATCGATACTATGTGTCATGTCGTAGTTGCATCAATGGTGTAATCTATGAAACACCTTTCATAATTACAACCATACTCTGGCCAGAGATTTCGATCTACATACACATGATAACACATAGGATATCCATACCCGAAGGTAAGCGGTGAATCCCCGACTACAATGCATCGTGTAGTAGCCCGAATTCCAAATTGGGTAATTAACGGAGTATTGGTGATTAAGAAGGTTTAATGTGTAATTTTGACCGAGTCATGATCGGACGGACCGAAGATGGTTCGGAAGCACCGAAGAGTTCGTAAGGTCCGAAGTGAGTTCGGTGGATCCGATCATTAGGTGTCAAGAGTTGATCGACACGTGGGAGTTCGGAAGGTCCGAAGTGGGTTCGGTGGATCCGATCATGAGGTGTCAAGAGCAGCTGGACACGTGCATGTTCGGACGGTCCGAAGTGTATGATCGGAGGATCCGATCATGAGCTGTCAAGAGCCAGTGGACACGTAGCGTTCGGACGTTCCGAAGTGGTGTTCGGAGGATCCGAACATGGCCTATAAATAGTGGTCGGATTTCCTCATTTTGACTCGCCAATTCAGAGAATTCCATAGCATTTCAGTCGTTTCTGACAGGTTCTAGTCTTGTTCCGAGATTTGGGCACTAGCGGGGAGCTGCTGGTCTTGTAGCAGAGCTGTGCTCTAGTTGGGAGCTAGCGGCATCAGCGGGCTAGCGACGGACGAAGGTTTGGAATTTTATCAGTATTTATCTCAGGATTATCTAGTTAAGTCTGGTAGATAAGTTTAGTGATGGTTTTCACTTGATGAATAGGCTTGGATTAGACCTGTTGTCTGGTGGTTCCAGTGGATTAGGATTACTGTGATAGAGGTACGAAAGTACTATCCGAGATATCCTGGTTGAGTATACATTCTTATATGTGTTGCATGATTATGTGGTGCATTGATATATGTCATATGATGCATGCTATTATGTCACGTTTATTACTGCACGTTGCATTTCATGTTGAGCCGTATTCTCCTTCGAGATAGCCTTTACTGTTGAGCTGTATCTCTTTCGAGATAAGCTATATCTTGGGACCGCTCAGCCCTGTCTTGTGGACGCATGGACACCGAGAGTACACAGTGGCCGACGGGTCGGGAGGGCTTCGGTGGTCCGGGACATTTTAGGTCCACGTCTGTCTTGTAGTGGATGCAGTGACCCAGAGGTTGGACCGCGCGGCACTATCCACTTGGCGCCTCTAGACTGAGCATTGTTGAGATCCTTTTGTGACTCCTGTTTCTTGACTACCCCGGTATCATGATCATAGCATGTGCATTTCATATAGGTCTGTATACTCATACTTTTGTACTGGGCGTTCTTATCGCTCACGTCCTCGGTTTTGTTTATTCTTGGACACCCCATTCCCTCGGGGCAGGCCTCAGGTTGGACAGCTCAGGAGGAGCAGGAGGAGGACGTTGAGTAGCTGGTTGGTTTAGTTTATCGGTATTGTTTTGATTCGATATGGTTGTATTGGGTATTTTTATTTTGAGTTATTCTAGACTTCGATTGGGTTGTATAATCGGTATTTTTGTTGACTTTTCCGCTGTTATCTCTGATTATTGTTGATTAGGTTATTTGCATGCTTAGTTTTTGATTAGTAGGTGATTCTGGAACGGGTCACTACACATCGACTCCTATGTGTTTCGACAGAACACCCAACCTTGCCACCTAATGACCCCATGAGAGTCGGTAAACAAGTCAAAGTGTAATTCTAGCACATAGAGTCTCAATGTTGTCCCGGGTCATAAGGACTAATTCTGTACAACCATAAACCAGGAATTTTCCACTCGATAAGTGAGAACCACTTGGAAAGTCCTTTTATGGAGGGTTGTTCAGTGCACTCTACAAGGAGCACCTATCTGCATGTTCGGACATCACAATGTCCCCTACCAATGAAACATGGTACTCACATCGCAGATACTAGTCTCTAACTCGAGCGGCCTATATCCTTCTTAGTGGCGGCTGAATCGACTAGGAACCGTTTAGAATATACAGTATTACAAATATGAGTTTCATGATACTCATCATATGAGCATCTCATATTCTTTCTACTATTTGTATATTCAAGGGCTTTATCTATGCAGCTAGCATGGGTATACAGATAAAGATTTGCCAAAATAATAATTTCAAATATTATTAAAATAAAGACTGCTTATACATAGAGTTTCATTGTGAACACTCGGCCAACACTTGGCTCGACGGGCACCTACTCTAACAATCTCCCACTTGCACTAGAGCCAACTACCCATATGCTTTAAACCCATTGATTCGCGATGCTTGTCGAATAATGGTCCAGGTAAAGGCTTAGCTAGTGGATCAACAACATAATCTGCGGAGCCGACTTTGTCAATAGACACTACTCTTCTTTCCACAATCTCTCAGAGGATGTGGTACTTTCTCAATACGAGTTTGGATTTCTGATGAGACCTAGGCTCCTTTGCTTGAGCTATAGCTCCCGTGTTGTCACACAACACCGGGATAGGAGCAACTCCATTAGGAATGACGCCCAACTCTTGGACGAAATTCCTTATCCAAACAGCCTCCCTTGCTGCATCTGATGCAGCAATGTATTCGGCCTCTGTGCTGGAATCCGTAATATTGTCTTGCTTGGAACTCTTCCAAGAGACTGCAGCACCATTGAGCATGAATACAAAACCAGAGGTTGACTTCGAGTCATCGATATCGCTTTGGAAGCTAGAGTCGGTATAGCCTTCCAATTTTAGTTCTCCACCCCATAGACCAAGAACACTTTATTGGTCCTTCTCAACTACTTGAGGATGTCTTTCACAGCTTTCAGGTGTGGAAGACCAGGGTTCGAATGATATCATTTCACTACATGTAGTGCAAACGCCACGTCAGGACGTGTAGATATCATCCCATACATGATATTACCAATTTCCGAAGCATACGGAATGCGTGTCATCGCCACTATCTCTGCATCTGTCTTGGGAGACAGACTTGGATAGGGACACGCCATGACACACTGGTAGATGTCCTCTCATGGACTCATCCATCGAGAACTGCTTCACGATGGTATCAATGTATGTGGACTGGGTGAGACCAAGCCATCTTTTCGATCTATCTCAATAGATCTGTATCCCAATACAAAAGATGCTTCACCCAAGTCCTTCATCGAGAACTTACTTGCTAACCATATCTTTGTTGATTGCAACATTCCTACATCATTCCCAATGAGTAGAATGTTATCAACATATAACACCAGGAATGTCACAACACTCCCACTGACCTTCTTATACACATAGGGTCCCTCATGATTCTTAGTAAATCAAACTATTTGATTGTACTGTCGAATCTGAGGTTCCAACTCCTAGATGCCTGCTTTAGATCATAAATAGATCTCTGAAGTTTGCATACCATATGCTCACTTCCGATAGATGTAAACCCTTCAAGTTTAGACATGTAAATAACTTTCTTAAAATCCCCATTTAAGAAAGTTTGTCTTGACATCCATCTGCCATATCTCATAGTCATACTATGCAGCTATGGCTAATAAAATCCTTATGGACTTGAACATTGCAATTGGGAAAAGGTTTCCTCAAAGTCAACTCCTTGTCTTTGAGTACATCCTTTTGCCACCAATCGCGCCTTGAAGGTCAACACCTTCCCATCCTCCCCAAGTCCCTGTAGGAACAGTTCCCACAGGTGGATCCACAAGATCCTACACTTGGTTCGAATGCATGGAATTCAACTCAGATTCCATTTCTTCAAGTCACTTGGATGAATTGGCATCAGATAACGCTTCCTTGAAGGTCCATGGATCACATCCATGGTTAGGCTCATCATGGCCTTCTTCAAGAAGCTGACCATACCTCATAGGTGGTCTCGAGACTTTCTCGTATCTGCTAGGAGCTTGTATCTCCTCTCTTGGCTCATCGGGTGTGGGTTCTATAATTGTGGGTTTCTCTCGAACCTCTTCGAGTTCTATCATCTCCCTTTTTTTTTTTCTTTTTTTTTTTTTATCCAATAGAAAATCCCTTTCAAAAAGGTTGCATTCCTAGAGACAAACACCTTTGTTTCTTGGGGATGATAGAAATAATATCCAACTTAATTCCTTGGATATCCCACAAAGTAACATAAAATGGATCAACAATCCAATTTATCTCCCACTACCTGCTTCACATAAGCAGATTTCCCCATATTCTAAGATAAGAATATTTGGGAGGCTTACCCATCCATATCTCATATGGTATCTGCCTTTGAATGGACATTTAGTAGAATATCTTTTACTTTTAAGTTATAGAGATCGTTTTTCAAGTTCTCAAGTACCAATTAAACATTCATTCTTGTAAATGTTGCAAACACCTTTGCTAAATAAACAAGAATATCCATTTTTATCACAATAGAAATGGAAACAATGTTTTACACCAAACAGGTACAAACAAAACATCTCTTAAAATTAACTTAAAGTCATTGTTCAACAATAAGTAAACATCCTTAATAGCCTTGGCAGCAACTCTTGCTCCATTGCCCATCCTCAAGAAGGTCACACCTTCCTTAAGCTTCCTACTTCTTCCCATCACCTGTAACCCATTACAGAGATGTGAGTCACAACCGGTATCTAATACCCAAGAAGTAGAGTTAATTAAAATGTTTACTTAAATTTAGAACATACCGTTTCCAGAACACTTCTGGGCAAGATATTCTTTGCAATTACGCCTCCAATGTCCAGGCTTCTTGCAGTGATGACACACATCATCAGTCTTGTCAGCCTTAACTGGTCTGGCTGTCTCAACAGGATTCGGAGATTGCCTCAACAAGGGCACGTTCTTTTTGGGACGTTGGAAAGAACTCTTCTTTCCCTTCCCATGTGGATCAATCTTCGTACCAGATGAAGAACCCACATAAAGAACCAACTTCTCTTCCTTGATGGTGGATTCAAACGTAACAAGCATGTTCACCAACTCCTCAAGGGTCGGTTCCATCTTGTTCATGTTGAAATTCACCACAAAAGGATCAAATGAGCTAGGCAGCGATAACAGCAACATGTCGGTGGTCAACTCCGAAGGCAGGATCAGATCCATGCCAACGAGCTTGTCCACGAGCCCGATCACCTTTAGGCCATGCTCATGGACCGAGGTCCCCTCTCGCATGCGCAAAGTGATCAGCTCCTTGACGGTAGCATGCCTAAGGACGCGTTTGCTCTCCAAAGAGCTCTTTGAGATGCAAATGAATGTCAGCAGCACTCTTTGCACCCTCAAAACGCCTCTGTAGCTCATCGTTCATAGAAGTCAGCATATAACACCTGGCTATCAAGTCATGGTCACACCATTCCTTGTAAGCCTGCAATTCCTCAGGATTGCAGTCAGCCGGAGCCTCAACAGGGGGCGACTGAGTTAGTGTATATGTTACCCTTTCCGAATTTAAGACTATTTTCAAATTTCTTAGCCAAGTGAGGTAATTAGGTCCAGTTAATATGTGTTTGTCGAGTATTATAGATATCGAATTGCGCATCGAAGACATTGTCGATTTGTACTGAAAAGTAAAAACAGATAAATGTTGATGACTATTTTAAATATTTGGTAAGATATAAAGTATGGACTTTAACTTTATAAATATTTACTCCCACTGTTTTGACATCTTTCACTACCCTCTGGTGAAGACGGGAAACTCCTTTCCTCAGTAGGTACGTAAGGTCCAATTAACGAATATATGATCCCGAATAATATCAGCCAATCACAATTCCTAAAAGGTAGTTTCCAATTGCATCACAATGCAACCCTCTACGTAAACTTTTGTCTCACGTTTGATTAGGACCCAATAATATGACGTCGTTCATCTTCACGTGTCAAGCCTTACCATCGATGTTGAACCTTAATGGACGGTCGCCATGAGTTCCCTCAATAATATGAGCCGAAATCATGGGAGTTCCACGTAGTTCACATCACCATGTCAATGGATGTCACAGCTTTCGGCACCCAAGCTCCCCCAATAAGCTTCCCCCAATAATATGAGCCGAGCCCCGAGTACGGGTAGCGTTCATCATGCACCCATTGTCGATGGAAGACAAGGAAATTATAAACAAATTTATAATTCCCCTTTTCGGGCTTGATATTAATTTTGAATCTTATTCAAAATGAGGGTTTTTAGTTTTGAAAGGTCTCATCATTAATTTTATTTAAAAGCTCGCCATGTTTGATCGTATGTTTGCCGGATTCATGCAACTTTGTTATTATCATAATAATAACGCACATACTCATTATTTATAACATATCATGCATATATTATAAACAGTAAACAAGACAAGGATGATCAATCGCCCCAATACTAATGGCCCGTGTGAGCTAAACACGGGCCTAGGTCCAATCCTAGGGAAATGCACGGGATGCAAATGCAACTATTACATGGCTTCCAATATTTACATGTCTTCGATCTTCATAATCATCATGGCCACCATCTTCCAATCTTGATCATCCACTATACTAATATTTACAAATAAATATCCATGGCAAATAGGGATACATCTCATGGGGTGGGAACGGGCCATAAACCAAGCCCACTTTAAATTTGATAATTATTACAATCATTCAACACAAAATATCCTAGCATACACCTAGCAAATTGGGCTTGGGCTTTTGATCATCCTTCATGCATAATATCACATATCATACACCATCAATTAATTATCACAATAATTAATTGATCCAATATTATATATCTTGATCCAATCACTAACCGCCACGATTATAAACTAAATTAACAAAGTATACAAACACCTTTGTCTACTTTCAAATTAATTTATTTATAACCGAATTTCTTGTAAATCACCATTTACTATAAATAATTAAAGTCCAACTTAAATTATTTATTCATGAGAAAAATTTGCAACTTTTGTAATTTTAAACTTAAGGGCCCAAAAACTTATTTTTTCACCAAAAACATTTTGGCCCATTTAAAATCACAAACATGTTAGCCATCCAATGGCCCAACAATTCAAGGCCCATGACACTTTGATATTTCAAAACACATTTTGAAAACCCTAGTCGTCATCGCCGTCGCCGGATTCCGGCCAACTTACCAAAAAAATTTTTTATTTAAAATGATGGGGCTGTTCGGGCAGCCCCTCGGGCTGCCCTAGCTGCCCGAAACGGGCAGCCCCTCGGGCTGCCCGAGCTACCCGACACGGGCAGCAACTTGCTGCCCGAATTTTCCCCAAAAACGGCCCTCGATTGTTGCAAAAACACACTCATGCGGTTAGAAATCGATCTCAACATAATATATATTGTATTTGCTACACAAAAACCGTAACCATAGCTCGGATACCACTTGAAAGCGGACCGGTTACGGTGGCCGGAAACGCAACGGAAGCACAAAAATCGAATTTCTATGAGGAAAATTTCCGGCCACCCCATTTCTTTGTTGCAACAATACAAAAACACTTATAGACCTTCATCACGGGCATGTTTAAGAAAATCGAATACGGGGTATCGCCCCGGGCTGAACAAAAACTTTCAGGTGCACCAATTGCGTGAACACAACGCATCAGAGAGGTTGATGATGGCACCAACAAGTTGTAAACAACTTTGGAACTCTTTGAATAGCAGAAGAAATCGACAGCTCCTCCTGTTCTTTGAAGGTCTAACATCCTCAAAAAATCAAACAGCCCGTCCAACACATACAGACACATACTAGTGGAGGCCATTCACGAGCCAACGGAAGCGCGACACCATAAAAAAAAAACCATTTCGTGTAGAACACCTTTCCAGCAACTGCACAGCCTCACTAGTTTCACCAATAACTAGGTAAAATCCCTTCCCTTCTTGTTTTGCACTAGAAAAACAAGAAGATTTATCAAAGAGAAGCTATTAGTTATATTCTTCAAAATAAATTTGAAGAACACATAGCGAACAATGGGTCTTGGAGCGGCCTCAAGTGGGGGTGCGCCACGGGAGGGGGGGAAATGAGAAGTTTCTGTGCGGCGCGTGTGTCCAAATAGAGGCCAGTTGTGCGACACAATGGCACAGGGGAAATAAAAGGGGGGGGGGGGGGGGGCCAGACACTAAAGTCGCTTGGGGGTGGTGTGCAAAGGGCAACAGTAAAATATACTCTAACCAAAACGTTGCATGCCAACCCGTTATTTCATTACATGCAAACGTATTGCCCCAACTCTGTCCACCCCTGAATGTCGTCCGTATATCCTCAAAAGTTTTTAATGCCCAAATCTAAAAACTTTGGACTAATTTAATTACTCACAACATCATATTGAGACTAATTAAAACATGTACTAATCTATGAATTTAACCCCAAGTCCCACTAGTTTAAATGAATTATTTTAATTGAGTTTGAGCTCATACATATGACTCAATATAATTTATCAACTTGACTTAAGTTATAATTATTTGGTACTCTACTTAAGCACATCCATAGGTGTTTAATTAATTCAACACGTGAATTATGGTGGTATATTAGTCCATAATAATTGTATATGAAAAAGCAAAAGAAACATTTTCGAATATACATATACTTCACATTCCAAACTTTGTCAATTTACGGAACACCTGTCCATAAATCAAATGTACATTTCGCTCAGGAAAATGTCATACTTCTAGTTGATTTCTTGCACTTTACTTAAACTCCGTTATAGAGTCCGTGTACGCAACCACACATGACTCCCTATTTTCCAATCCATACCATACCAAGTCTCAGCAATACACATTCTTAGATTTTCCTTACGCTTTCTATTAACCAGGTCCTATTATAACCGCCAACACGCTTGAACAGTGGTATTTGGTCACCTACTTCTAACCGACATAAAGAGGCCAAAATATAAATAAACACAAAACGCTAGTACTTGTGTGGCCTCAATGGTTCCTTGATACAGACTACAGCCTGGAGTTCACATCTCCATGTGATTTGGACTAAACAATGTCCTTATTCGAGCATAACCCCCAATTGCTCCATTCTCCTTCTCAAATCCTTGATAGTAAGAAACGTCAGACTTCAAGTCTATAGTACCGCCAACCACTCCCGTTAAAAAACGCCTACACAAAATCGCTCGTAAATAAGTACGTGAGTCCCTAAGGTATCACATGATATCTCCAAACAAATAGCACAGAGACCTCATGTCAAATTATGTGATTAGACAGCTACAAGTCGCGGTCTCCCCCCACGCGTCCCTTCAACTCATAAATCAACATCGCAACCCGCTCGAGGTTAAATATCATATCAATCGATCTCAACACAACCATTCCATGTAATTATTCCCAATCAGAAAGAATCCTGGGTCGTCAGGACATCCAGCTGCATACTAACCACTGATGATCACGCAACTGAATGCTTATCTGGATACAGTTTATGGCATCTCACACTTGGAGTGGTTGTTACCAAATGCTACTCCGAACACCAGCTTATCTCCAAGACAAAATATCACCACCGAGTACAAAACCCTACAACCGTCATACGCTATCCCAAGTGTCGCGGTCGGTGGACTCCGTGCCCGCCATCAGCTGAAACTGTACATCATAGAGCTTCTATCATACCACCATGATAAACCCTTCCTCTCTTGAATGACAAGTCCGCTCCACGTCAAATCCACGGAAACAGTGGTAACACCCGAAGCGGGGAGATATTCCGCCCGATCTAACATGTGACCATACGATATCGGTTACTCTCCTAATGTATCTCTTCTTCACAGAAACACCCAACCTTTGAGTTCCGCCACCACGCCATGTCAATTCATCTTTTTTACCTAATTTCTGTGCCACTCCCACCGTATTGAAGGCCCGGTAACCAAGCTCAAAGTCTCTTCCGACCTTAGCACATCCCAGAACTATCGAAATTGGGTGACTGGATGTCCTCCCGCCGGGTAAATAATGAACTAACGTTCTGTACACAATAAACCGCAGCAAGACTTTTCAATTCCACTCGATAAAGTGAGAACCACTTGGAAAGTCCTTTTATGGAGGGTTGTTCAGTGCACTCTACAAGGAGCACCTATTGCTCGCAATGGCCTTCGGGTAAACAATCAACGCTAATTCACCTCCTACCCACTCGGAAAACCACGATGGTCACACTACATCAGTCCCACTACCCTCTCGTGACAGATACCACTAATTCCCTAAGCTCTGAGGCAGGCGAACCGGTGAGTTGCAACGCGACGCCTTATTAGTACACTCTACGTTAAGTGTCGGCTGAATCAGGACTCCAGGAACCGGATTTAGACAAATGCACTTACAAGTAGCATATCAAATAGATTGCGAGGATGTTTTTCTGCCATTTGACTAAACTTTCATAGCAGCTAGCTATCTGGCCAGCGCCATCTCATATTCTTTCTACGACTATTTGGGTATATTCATAGGGCTTGTACTTCTTAGTGACATGGCATAAGCCCCAAACTGGGTAATCAACGCGATACTAAAGAAATGTTTGCCTAAATAATGAAAAAATCGATTGTGCAACGATAGTAGCTGAAACATAAAGTGACTTAGTGCTTCTATAGAGTTTCATTGTGAACACTCGGCCAACTGGCTCGACGAGAACGGTGACCTACTCGTAACCACAAAAAATACAGTCCCATAGAAATGTCAATCCATTCCTTTTTAAGAATAACACGCCACAGTGGTTCCCAAACGTTTACTATATGTGCACAACTCACGTCTTGTCCATTGTTTTGAGCATGGACAGTAGTAGAGAAAACAAACCATTTTTTGTCAGTTGTAGCCCATAAGTCTTCCAAAGTAACTCATGAATTTTAAACACAACTCGCGACCAGAATCTATATTCTAGGCATATAGTTCTCTGATGCAACCTATGGTGTCTCGTACCTCTTCTCTCCCTTCTCAAAAGACACAACCCCCTTTGTCGCGCTTGCCAATGTTGTTGGAGCTCAATCGGTTTTTCGACAAGTTTCAAAATAGTTGCCATCCTTAGAGAATAATCCACAACCACAAAATAGAATCCTCCTTCTTAGTCTAGGACAACCCCAAAATAATGTCCATAGAAATGACAATCCAAGTTCTTTTTAGAGCAAACAGCAAAGTGTTCCCAAAGTTCTATTGGACAACTTCAGTTTGGTCCATCGTTTGAGCATGACAAGTAGTAGAAAAACACACTTTTTTTTTTGTCACTATTTAGCCCCATAAAGTCTTCCAAAGTAACTCATGAATTTACTAACATCGCACCAAAACAATTGTCCTACAGGCATGCCATGGCAACCTACAGCTTCCCTACAAAGACAATCCGCGATGTTTGAAGCATCATCGGTTTTATGACAAGCTATAAATGTGCCATTCTTAAGATCTATCCACAACAACACAAAATAGAATCCCTCCTTTCCTTAGTCCTAGGCAACCCCAAACTAAAGTCCATAGAAATGTCAATCAAGAAGTTCTTTTAAGAAAGCCGCAAAGTGTTTCCCAAATCCTATGACAACTACTTTTTTTTTTTTTTTTTTAATTTCTAAAAATGTGGGAACCCGGACGCTAAATCCATCTTCTTCATCACCGTTGGGATTTAATTCAGTTCTGATAAACAGGGTCTAAAGATGTTTCTTTTTAAAATAAAGTGCGGAAGGTAATGGCATCTACATGATATACATATCTGTAACAACTTCACATTTCGTAAAAGTATCAAAATGTACACAGTCTTTTTATATAATCTAAGGTTTCACTACTGCAGTTCAAGTAGTAAAATCCAATCTAACTAGTAAGTCCGTGACAGTCCGCCACGCTAAACTCGGTCTTCTCCTCGTTCCATCTTTCTCCGACCCTGATCCAGGCACCCACCTGTCTTGTCATGCACACATACAAAACACGACAACAGCCGAGATAACTCCGGTGAGATAATAGATTCAGTATAAAACATGGTAAGCATGTATAAATAACCAACTAATTTTCAATCAAATACACGGTACGAGTTCAATTGTAGGGGTAACGAAAACATAAGCTATCTTTCATAAATCTATGCCATATAAAGCATTTCCAGCAACTCAAAGTCAGATCAAACTTGCATACATCAAACCAATGTAAATCATTTCAAACGACCACGCCATAGCACCAAACCTGCTGAACACGCCCACTAACTCGATTGGTTCCCTTGGATCCCCCTACTGGGCTGGGAGCCAAACATCACATATAAGCGCTGACGGTCCTATCAAATTTCATGTCTAGACTTGATCGATCTATACTCTTAAGGGATCCCGTTGACTTGAATGCATAGTCCCAGTCCAACTTTTTTCCCTCTTTCACCTTAGCTAGCTTACCCTCCCAATCGGGGTTGATATGTCCCATCGTCATTCAATTCCTAGACACTGGCAGCCGGACGCACCTGATCCTGTAGCCACGCTCTACAAAGGTGGCCGGTGACTTCTTGCCCCTAAAAGCTTGAGACATAACGTGTCGCCGTGAACAATCTAGAAGTCCTGGAGATCTCGCATACTTTACCTATCTTACATGCATGACCATAGTCCAACCAATCCTGTGAATAACACCCGATAAATTCAAGACCTTAATGGGTCACATGCGTAAAAAATGACATCTCTAAACAAAGCATAAGACCAGATTGAATAGCAAGTTTCTACATGAAACAAATATCTCAGCACCCCAAACAAGAACTAAGTGTATCGTGTATTATGCTTATTGGGCCCACTCAAATGATTATCTCAATTGCGAGTTTGTGTTCTCTCCCGCAAGTACTGCACATGAAATATTACATATAAACCCTTTGTCGGGTCCGCCGCCGTCATGCAGGGAAGGGACCAAGCTCTTGAAGTCCCCGTCTGTCCATACCCTCACGAATCTCCTGAAAGATTGACAAATCATCAACTCAAAAATACAACTGGTATCAATAATCGTTATGAGTAAACCTACATAGGTATTCCCACAAGCTTTCTGTTCTGGACATACTCCATTCAGTATACAATCTAGATCATTAGTACGTGCACAGCGTGATACATCTGAGTTCATATCATTAACTATCCACGATTCTATACAACAACTCAAAGAATCCATCAGAATCTGAATCTGATCAATCTGTCCAGCCTGATTGAAATATCTACAAATACATCATGTTCTTCCAGAGAATGGCTCGAAACTAACAACCACCCCTAGTGACATACGGCTATTCTTTCCTTTCGTTTATTCTTTCTATCCTGACGTGACTCACCTATCTACGGCAATAACTCTCATTCCAGGTACATACCATCAGACTCATCATCATCCTCTATTCTATATAGATCCTGTATAGCACAAATCCAAGAACAATATGCAAATCACGACTTGTTTATAATCTCAATTACTTATCTGTCTGACAAATCAGAACAATTGTACATAATCCAATCGTATCTCAGCTTCAATACTGTCATTCGATATGCGCCCAACAGATTAACACATAATCATAAACCTCATATCATGATCCCATGGCAATATATAGTAACAGCACTACTTTAAACACTTCCAAAAAACCTAAACAAAACTTACACGTACCTATCGTGTATCGCACTCGTGTCGCGATAGGTGTAGCTCCAACAACTAGAAGTGCGGATTATGTCGCGTAACTCTGATAGAGCGGCATCTTCCACATACGCCCAAACGAACCGTACAAAAGCGGAAGCGATTTTCCTACGGATCAAATCTCATCGGCGGCCCTTTTCTGACTATTGTCCTGCAGAAAAACGTGTCAAACATCTTATATAGAAAATTGCATGCGAAGTCTGAACGTGGCATCATTTGTCACATGTTGCCAACTTCGCACTCGCGCGTGCCTGGTCATACATTGCCCAGACTCGCGCGTCGCCGGCCTCCACAACGTCTAGTCAACTCGTCGCTTCTACCGCGCAATTTGCCCACGAACGCTTGACCGCACTTAGCGGGCTGACCGCTGCTACAAGCTACCGCGCGTGGTGCGTTTGGTCCCAGCGACCTCATACGACCGAGACCGCAGTGCAGTTGTAGTGCGCGCATCAACGGCGTACCACATCTAATTAACATACCCGATCCCCGTCATACCCGCGGATGCGTGAATGGGGCTTCCAGATACGGGATTGCACTCCCTCCATTTCTGCACATGCACCGCGGGACTTAGTGTCAGCTAAGTCAAAGCCACCGCCGCCACGGTGTATGCTGATAGCGGCGCGTTTGTTAAATTAAGGCCTCTTATTTATTGTGTTTAATTTGGTTTAATGATAGCAGTCCGCCTATATATATGATTGAGTATTCCTGGGCTATAGTGGATTAATTCGAGTTGATCCCTTATTATAGGTTTTCTTGAGGTATTAGTCTATTGGTGTTGGATTCGTTCTCGTAGTTCAACACTGAATGCTGCCCCGAATCCACTTGAGTCCTTCACATATTTACACCCAATTCACTAAAATGGCAATCACCGCGACCTCCAGCCATCTTCAGCTTACTTCGGATTCGTATTCTTACAGTGGTTGACGTTTGTGATGTTACTGATTCATACCGGTTTTCGGCAGATGCCCGCAGGAGTAGATTGCATAGCCCCAAGCTCATCTTAGATAGTGCCCCCCCCGCAGGATGCTCCTAGTTCATCATTCTTGACATGTTTGCCACGCCTGTTGAGTTGGGTCGATTGTGCAAACTGCACTGGCAACTTGCCACCGCGGCAGAAGGTGCAAGGACTTCTGAAGGCCGCACCGAAACTCACGGTGTGACTAAACAAGCCAACGGCCCGTGCAGTCGTACATTGTAGCACGCAACCCGCAAAGTAATGATCGTGCATGAGAAATAAAAATATAATTGGGATGCCGAGAGCATGGCGCACCCGACTGGTGTCGACTGCTATATGTGTGGATGCAAGCCACCCACGCGTGTAAGTATGGGCGAGTTTTTACAGAAGGATAGTCACTGTTTTGCGCTGCGAGTTTATGTGTATGGCCAACACTTCATTCCTATACCTTACCGTTCTTCTTCTTTACCGATTTTTTCCTAGGCCTACGTTGTCCATTCATTGGCCCAGAGGTCTGGTACCAACACTATCCCACTTTCAATGCTTCCACCACCTTTGATATGCTTGTGGTCTCTTGTTTCGATTTCCCGACTTGAGAGTCATCCGTTCTCCGCCATCCTGCTTCTCAACGTGGTATAAGGGTGCTAACTTTTGTGTAGTTCTATGTAAGTTCGTATTGTGTTGGAGTGCGATTGTAAACGGGGTTTTGAGTGCGAAGGGTCTTTCTTTTGTGATTTTGGATGTTTGAGGTATGTCTATTAATTGCGGATTATTATTGTCTTGTATGCTTCGTGGTATCTCGAGTTGTTGTTGTTTATTCCGTATGGTATTATGTGTCTGTATGGATCTTGGTGTACCGAAGAGCTTTATTTGGTGCGGAGGCGTCTTGTAGTAAGTGTAATTTCATTCATCCTTTTTTGCTCAACATGCATACTCTAAATATGTATTTACGGCCATGTTTAAAAAGGGTCTAAAAAACAGAAAAAATGTTATTCCACGTGTCCATGGTGGGTTCCTTGCATGCGTGTGTGCGTTCAATTTCATTGGAATATCTATTGGAGGTCCATTGTATGTCTCAAACAACAAACAAACTGCGTTATAAAGGAAGACAACAAATATTAATGAGATTGCGAAACGACGCCTTAATGCTATTGAGAATCAAATGTTTATATGGATTGGGAGTTATCCATAGCCATGGCAATTGCAATGCAATTAGAGATCCGACCATATGTCTGTATATCATTTATCCCCTCACAGTGTCACACAGATACATCAGCGAGTGACGGCCCATCATTTGTGCGCACCACAGTTACAGACTTCGCGAATTGATATCACGCGTCCAACCCGATAGAAAAAGAAATACCGATCAGTATCTGCTAACTAATGTGTGCTATTGCTACACATTGTCGCTACAGTTATTGGCTCCACGTCAATAATTACTTGAGTTTCAGAAGTCTTCGCTGGATGATTACCTTTGATCTAAAAGCCAGTGAATTTTATCAGAGTATACTATGTATCATTTGCTTTTGGGCATCGTAAGTCTCACATTCGTGGGGAGTGGATCCACATATTTTCTTGCTGATGATGTATTCTATTCTCATTTCCCATCATTTTATATTTCCATCGCTGAGGCGCAGAATAAGAGCGATCGGAACCCAGTTGGACTCTGACCTGTTGTATTTGGATGCGGGTGAGGTCATATTCACCACCCCCAGAAAGACAGCTTGTGAAGGTGATATAGTGATATTATTTGGTACCACTTCCATGTTCGTCAATCATTGCTGTCACACTAATGATATTTTTGTATTTTGTTTTATGTCCATTTGGAATGATCATCGTTGCGTTATTTTGTAAACACTTCTTATAAATGTCATTTTTTTGAAACGTCCTTCCATGTTTTGAAAGAATCCTCACCTTTCTAAAGTCCGATACTGTCTTCCCCGCTGTATTTTTATTGTATCGGGATTTCACGGGTGTCACATTTTATGGTATCACAGAGCTGTGTTCTCTTCGGACACAATGCAATATGACTTCTCGTCTACGTTTTCACTGTCCGGGTAATGTTTTCTTGCAATCTATTCATTGGTATTTATTGATTTGTCTTGTGAGCAATTGTAGATTGCCTCCTAAGCGTAAGGCAGCAGAGGGTAGGATAGTTCTTTTCTTCCCGAGAGTTGGTTCGACGAGTTCATGCAAGTGCTTAAGGAGCAGGCTAAGGTGGCATAGCGATCAATTCAGCAGTTGCCCGATTGCAAGCGAATGCCAAGTCAGGCTCATTTCCGTGGGCGCGAGTTGTGTAGTCTACGGTCAACGCTTGTCTCTCTCAGCTGCGCCCTCAGCTTCTCTTTTGTTGGCAACTCTAGACCGAATTGCCCGTCCCCGGTCTTTCTACTCTTCAGAGAATGGATTCCACGGAATTCCCGCAGGTAGCCACCGATCCTCTAGTTGCTGGCCTCGTGAGTGGGTCAAGGCGCTTGAAGCTAATCTCGACTGTCCATCTCCCGTACGAGTATAAAGACAGGATTGCTGGTGCAGTAGTCACTCCCCCGATATTGGTTACGTGGTCTATGCACCCCACTCAGCACCCCTCTGAGTGAATGCTACGAAAGTTGGAGTTGATGTTGGCCCGACAACCTATTGTGCAAGTGGTCAGTTCACTGACGTGTTCTAACGCGCCCAACATAGTCATTCTCCCATTCCACCCGACGCATCCAAATATCCGAGCCGAAGGAGCAAGTGTTACGGAGTATTCTTCGGGAAATCTTAGACATAACTGAAGGCGAGGCTTGTGTAACTTGTTAAGAGCCTATACATAATATCCTGAAACGCTTCTAGAGGAAGGTTGCCCTATTGTGTCACTCCGTAACGCTTGCCTATCGTCACGACAAGGTGACCAGAAGAGGGACATCGCCCTCACTGTTTACTCCCCTACATTCGATCATTAGAGCTCTGGAGCAGAGTTCGTCGTTACTGTGAATATCCACCTTTGTCACAAAAGGGCCTGTTCTCAACTGCAGACCAATTCACAGTGAGATTAGTGGTCCAACAGCCTTTGTCTTTCGAGGCCGAGTCCCACGGTAGTAGAAAGATTCAAAATGCCCGGAGAGGCCAAGAGAACACCAGGGGTGGTACCCATTCTCAGTAGGGTCAGGGTTTACATTCAGTATAGGGGACAGGGATTTCGTTTTCAAAAGAGGCAAAGGGCCAACGATGGATTCAGAGTCCTAGACCCTCCGCCCAAGATCTTTCCCGTTCCCTTTGTTCCCTGAGAAGCCGGCTGCAGGTCCCAAAGTGTTGGTAGCATCATCGGGGAGGGTGCAAGATTGGGCACTCATCTTGGGGTATTCGTTGTTGGCGGGCGGAGGCCCGTTTGCTATGGCATTTGCGACAATCTACACCACCTGCGGGGGATATGACCAAGGGGGAAAGGTGCTGCACGCGAGTCGATCATGATCTTATGTTTCCATTGAGCAGGAGGTAATTAATCCGTAAAAGAATCACATTCATTGACTCTCTTAGATACTCATATGTACCTTTCCGATTTCAGCGAGTATGCTTACTGTACCATTTCGTTTGCGATTGACACTGAGCTTGGAGCTGTGACCTAGCACACATGCTCATCGTCTTTTAATGAGCCTCTCGAAACACTCACATTTTATGATGATCGTTTGCTCGGTATAACTTTCTCCTTCTATTCTCTTTCTTCCCCTATCATCGTCATAGTTTTGTTTTAGCCTCGGGGAGACGTGTTGTTGCCCGCCAATGGATTGTCTTTGCGTGCCCCTGTTCGTATGAGGAGCGAGTTGTCTTCTCTGATATTGATTGTTACTTCACTATGGTTGCCATTTCGACGGTGATTCTTGGCATGGATTTGCTTTCGGACTTTGTACCGTGCGTTATCGATTGTGTTTCTAAGATGTGACTTTTGCAGATGATGGCTGCCAGGGAGGAGCTCTCCTCGCAAGCACATGTACTACTTCACCGCATTCGCTGAGTCCTCCTTTTATTTCTTGGTCTGAGCTGATAGATTGTTGTGTAGTTTGCAGCATGGCCGCCACTCCGACCGAAAGTTCTTTGCGTCTTCTATTGTGGATGTAGTAGATTGAACTTAGAAAAGGGGGGGGTTTTTTCTGTGAATGTTAGATTGCCTATGAGATGTGTGTGTTTGAGGGAGTTTGCTGTATGTTTGAGAATGATGTTCCGGGTTTGGCGGCCCGGATATGGATTTTGAGTTTTTGATCGATTTAGCCCAGGTAGGTGTCCCCCTCGAAATACCACGTCTTACAATGCTGCCGTACAAGGAGTCGCGCCCTCTGATGTGCTACAATTAAGGAGTTCCTTCAAGACTCAGTTGCAGGATCTCTCTATAGACAAAGGCTTTAATTCGCCGCGTTCTCGCCTTGGGGAGCTCCGGTTCTGTTTTCAAGAAGAGGATGGTTCCTTGCGGCCCCGTCACTTGGCAAGTTCCTGTGTATCCCCGTACTCGACACCGGGAGGCCATACAACAAAGTGCCTCATTCACACCTGACCAATTATCCCGCTTCTTCGCAACTTTTTTCCGCGATAGAATGAGCCTTTGTCTTTGGATCAGCTCCATGGTGGCTCCCGTTGTAGCTATACATTTCGAGAGACTTAGACCGTCTTCGTGCTACAACCGACCTATGTCGAGTGAGGGCTATCTCGACACATACTAAAAGATTGATGAGCGACTACGCGTCGATGTTACCTGATATCCCAATGGTACGACAGGTCTCTTCCCCATTCCCACTCCAGCGGATCCTCTGTCCAGTATGGTCTCCCCCACTAATACACTGACAAGGTTTTCTGCTGTTCATTTCTACTTATGGGCGTTTACCAATGCCTTCGCCTTTCATTCCGTATCATTCGAGGACCTGATGAATCCGTGATCGTTTCTCAATACAAAATCAGCCTTAATCCAACACACTGATCACTGCTTCGAGCATTGCTCTTCACGTTTGACGATATCCTTATCTACTTCCAAGACCAGACAGAGCCTCTCATGCAGAGCAGCATCAATGATTTGTTCTTCAGTTGTTGTCGAGAGAAGAGCGTTCGGCATCGTTGCCTCCAGAACTTAAGAAAGTGGTGATTGTTATTTGGCTAGAATTTCCAGACTTCTTCTTTGTATCTAGGACCATCGTTTGGATTTTTCGAGAGAAGTTGTCATTCACCGCTGTTTGATTCCAGTAGAAGAGATAGAGGGCGATTCAGAGTTGGCGTCCTATTCCTAGACCATCCTCTAGTCTTTCAGACGGTTGGCGGCAGTTTCCTTGGATTTGGCAGCGCTTCACTAATCTACGTCCTACGTTTCATTTCAGGTCGTTCTCCAAGATTGCCCTGCCACTTTGCCCAATTCTTGACGAGGAAGACTGTGACGCCTCGAGTGGACTATCGATTGCCAGAGTGCATTTCACGAGAGTTTAAAGGTACAGGGATTGACGAATACCACTAGCTCCTGTTCTTTTCCTTTGTCCCCGTGGTCAGAGGACTTTGGTGTCTTTACCGATGCGTCGAAGAGAGGGCCTTGGTGCAGGTTTATGCACAGGTAAGGTCATTCCGTATAACGCGTCTCGCCAGTGAAGGATTTGGAGAAGACTTTCCGACCAAATGATTTGGAGCTCGCAGCTGTGGTTTTTTCCGCCCCTGAAGAATTTGGAGACAATTATCTGTATGGCGAAAAGTGGTGAGATCTTATACAGACCACAAAGATTTGAAGTATTTGTTCTCGCAGAAAGAGCTCACATGCGCACAGAGGAGGTGGTTAGTAGGCTTGTCAAGGATTAACGATGGACCGATCATTATCCACCCGGAAGACAAGGCGGGACGCTACCCTACCCCTCTTCTTATCTTGCCCTGGGTGATTGGAGAAAGGGGTCGGGTTTGGATGGGTGAGTAAGGGTATTGGTGGGAGTGAGTTACGGGGGAGCTTGTTGTGGGAGGACAGTGGAGATAGGGATGTGGTGGGGTGTGGGGGTGATGCGGGGGAAGGAGGATTGGGGAGGGATGAGGTGGGGGGGGTGGGGAGGTGGGGGGTTAGTATGGGGGGGAGATGGAGGCAGGAGGGACAAGTTGGGGGGGGAATGTTGGAATAGTAAAGTTGTTATGGTGTGTGAGGAGGGCGTTTGCGGGGAGGTTGGTAGGGTCCGTTAGGGAGAAGGGTTGTGGAGGTGGGTCGATAGTTTCTTATTTGGTGGGCTGATGCTTTGATCCGCAATCGAGTTCTTCTTTGAGTTCTTTGATTCAGAGACCATTGTTGATGTATTTGCAGAGATAGGAGATTGATCTAAGTGATTCCAGGTACCATGCTCGCTTTTCAGCGTGTCATTCGATCTACTTTGACGCAGGTCCTTAGAGAGCAGTCGACGATGTTCAGTTTGGCAGAGTTGAGAGCTAGAGCCCGAGGCTAGAGGGAATTCAAGTTTAGTCTGAATTGTGAGGGTTTGGTAACTTTCATTTCATAGGCCCGCATTTGTGTTTCCTTCTGGCGACGATATTCGGGTCAGAGAACGTAAACATTGCACCGGAGGCTACATAGCCGCACCCTCCTTTATCTCGATTCATCCAGCGCCGCAGTACTGCACAGATGTCAGGGATCTTGGTCGACCCTTCTACTCGCAGACCCGGTGGCCAGGTATGAAGAGAATATTGCTTTGTTCATTTCTCATGCTTACTTGTCAGTCAGGGAAAGAATTGAGCACCAGAGACCGCTGGGACCTTGCTTTCTATTTTCCTTTGGGGCCGCTCCGTCCTCATTGGAAGTGGGAGCATATCACTATGGATTTCGGGTGACTCTGGTCTGCCCAGAGTTCAGAGGGTTTATAAAATTCCATTTGGGTCATTGTTGATAGATTGACCCAAGTCGTCTCATTTTCTTCCTCCCAGTCAAGACGACGTACTTCGATGTCTCATTATGCCGAGGACTCATTGCCGAGATTGTTAGACTTCATGGTGTGCCCGTGTCGTTGTCTGATCGTGACCCTAGATTTACCTCCGAGTTTTGGAAGAGTCTTCACAGAGCTTTGGGGTTCCTCGATTACTTTCAGTACAGCTTATCATCCTCAGAGCGACTGTCAGTCCAGAGAGAGTCATTCAGATTCTGAGGATTGCTCAGAGCCTTGTACTATTGACATTCTGGTAAAGTGGGATTCTAAGCTGCCACTTGCTGGAACAGTTCACATACAACAATACAACCAGGCGACGATTGGCATGGCAACGTAGGAGGCACTTTATGGCAGAAGTGCATATCCCTTTGTTTGGGATGAGGTTGGAGATAGGAAGATGTTGGGTCCCCGAGTGGTTCCCATCATACTGCCGATGTTGTTGCAAGTTATCAGATAGAGGATGAAGACGGCTCAGTCGAAGGGCCACCGAGCACATACGAGGACTACGTAATCATCATACGTGCAACAACAGGCGATGTATATACGTAACCGCACAGACACCGATGCTTAACTCCCTTGCACGCTAGGTGCCGAAAGCGGACGTTAGCGCTTTACACTAGTCAAAACTGCGTACACATGCCAACGTGACGCCAACAGCAACGGCTAACGTACACCGGCAGTGGGACAAAGGGGCTCACAACTACACACAACTATACACCTCCTCTCTACACGCGGCAACTCTGTAAAATCGCTTACCCTCAGAGGTACTGACCACGCCGACACTTATTGTTTCAGTGCGTGAGTCAACGATTTGGGCAAGTTTGAGCCCTAGATTCATTGGTCCAGGTCGAGATATCTGGACAGAGTTGGTTTGACCGAGAGCCTACAGATTTAGCCCTCCGCCCGATCTTGACAGAGTCCATACTGTGTTTCACGTATCGATGCTCAGGAAGTATGTTTGCAAGATCCTTCCCCCCTGTTCTTCGCCAGAGCCATTGGACTTGACGCCGAATGTGCTACCATTCAGATTTCCGATTCAGATTCTGATCGCACATTAGAGGTTCTGAGGAACAAAGAGAATCGGCATCGTTTAAAGTCCTTTGAGGAACTTTGATATGAGGAGGCTACGTGGGAACCATAGACTGAGATGAGAGCGAGTATCCTGATTGTTCCGTTGCAGTGACGTCAATTTTCGAGGACGAAATTCTCCTAAGGAGGGGAGATTTGTAATAGCCGAGTAGCCGAGCCCGTGGACGGTACGGTTTTTAAGCTTTATTGTGTTTTAATGTTGGTTTTGATTAGTTCCGTTATAGGTTTGAGTTTTGGGCTATAGTTTATTGGTTATTATTTTATTGAGGTATTATTGGTGTGTGATTGTCTCGTTTCATTCAATCACATTCATCACCATCATCAGCGTTTCGATCGAGTTTAGTTGATTTTTGACTGTTCAGTGCCGGAGAGAGTGCACCCCCTCGCTCTTAGATTGAGTGCCCCCGCGGTGTACTATTCATCATTTTGGCATTTTGAGGCCTGGCATGACCGCAGCACCCCCCGCGGCAAGTGCCAATGACCGTTCAAACCAGCGGTGTGCACCGCACCCGCGTAAATTGTAGCACAGACAGCACCGCAAAACCACCCGGTAGATCGGATGATAATTATTTTGTATGCCGAGAGCATGGCGCAACCCGCGGTGCTGGTTGCTGCACCCTCGGGTAAGTATGGGCGAAGTTTTTTATAAGTCACTTTTTGGGAGTTGTTTGGCACAACCTTATCCTATTCCTTCTCTTCTCTTCTTTACCGATTTTCCTCTCCATTGGCACGGGTTTTTCAATCCATTTCAATCAATTCTTCCCACTTTGATTCTGCTTTTGGTTCGATTTCCTCGACTTGAGATCATCGTTCTCCTCTTCCCCCGTGGTATAAGG